>NC_052018.1:1044252-1218512 GCF_015832195.1 Motacilla alba alba
TCTACCTGATCATCGGGAGAAACTTCTGGGCTCTTTCCTTTTTGGGGGACAGAGGAAGGTTCGGTCACTCTGTCCATAGGGGGCACATTCCTACAAGCTGAAAATCACAAAAGCTGAATATCACTAAAGACTTGCCAAGGCGCAGGCTGGGAAGGCGCTGCTCAGAGCTCGGGCCGGCAGCTCTTATCAGGGCTGAGCTATCCGGCTTTTAATGCAGCTATCTGGGAACACCTCGTAGCCCAGCGAGTGGTATTAAAAGTGGAGGAATCATTGCACCTGCCCTGCCTGGCCAGGAGCCAGCAGCGCCCCTGCTGGCTGTGCCCGGAACTGCACCGCAGGGACGGTACCTGACAGGTGAGACGAGGCTGGGATTGGGTTTCTGGTTTTGGTTGTTGCTGCTGTTGTTTGTATCTCTTGGTAAATACATATGTTATAGATACATAATATAATATTGGCTTTTTGTAAATATTAAAATGGATTTTATATGTGTGATGTTAAAGTACCTTTGTTATAAAGATTTTTATTTCTGTTGTTAATGAAGCTTAGACATAGTAGTGAAATAGCTATGCTTGTGTTAAAATGCCTGCTTGGATGGGATAACATCCAATGAACATAGGATAAGGACACCTGCTACAGATATGCCAGCTATCAGCATCTACTGTCTGAAGGCAGTGTGAACCAAGGCCCAAACTGGAAGTGATAAAGAGAAGGAGCCAAAACCACAGTCAAGAAACACGCATGCTCTAAAAAGGTGGACCGAAGGAGGGGCCATGTAAAATAGTTCCTGGAAAATGTAAGCTAGTTTATGGATATGCATAAGAGTATGAATATGCAACAGGCTGATGTAATGGAAAAGGTATTTAAGGGGTATCCCCAAAGGTGATGGTGTGCTCTTGGCTGAGTGCCAAAACGCACTTGGCTGTAATCTTTGCTTCACTGTCTTTGTCTCCTATTGTCCTTTATTAAACTTTTAAAATTTTCACAGGAGACTGAACGTGTTTTTCACACATATACTCTAGTAAATACCTGTTGTTCCTTTCCCTGTATCTTTGCCTAAAAGCCCCATAATTTCAAAGTTGTAATAATATGGAGAGAAGGGGGTCATATTCTCCATTCCAGGAAGGTTCCAGGACACCTGTCTTTTAAACCAGTACAGGTCCATCACTGCTGGTCAATTTTATTGAAAAACTCCTGAAGCACAAGGCAGTCATGGGTCACAGCCATTGCAGACTCAAGAGAAAAAGTCCTGCTTTTCACCCTAAATTTCCTTTCACAACACATGAACACATGGAGTTGATCAAGGACAGACAGTTAATCTGAGTGTTTGGGAATTCAGTAAAGCTTTGAATCCTGCCTCTCCTAGCACCATGGTGTGTCCCTTC
The DNA here is from genome assembly GCF_015832195.1 of Motacilla alba alba. NCBI lineage: Eukaryota > Metazoa > Chordata > Aves > Passeriformes > Motacillidae > Motacilla > Motacilla alba. The sequence continues at coordinate 1,045,635 of NC_052018.1, forward strand.
CAACTCAGACCATTCCATCATTCTTTGATTCTCACCCTAACAGACCTTGCATTTTCACTGGACACCTGCCTTTAATCCTTTGGGGTTTTTGGCACTGTCACACAACCCTGAAAATTGTCCCAGTCTCAGTTCAGTTGGATACAGGGGAGATTTATTCCTTGCAAAAAATCCTTCTAAGCATTCAGCTTCCATCCCACCAAGGCCACAACACTCTTACCAGCACAGGAAATGGACCAAGGGGATTGGACTCAGGTCCTATAGATCCAAGGGCTCTTGCACCCTTCCAGAGCCTTCAGGGGCAGCTTTCCCTTGGGAATCCCTGCAGATTTGGGCAATGTGTGCAAGGGCTGTGGGCTCTGATTCCCCTCACCCACCTCACATCAGATGCTCCCATTGCTTCCAGCCTTGGCTTCCCAGCAGACACTGGCAGCCAAGGGCCCCAGCTCAGGGAACACAGCACAGCAGCAGTGGCAGGACTGGGGTACACGGCAGGGTGTGGAAAAGAAGGAGCTGGGGCCTGAGCTGGACAACATTAACTCCAGCCCAGACAAGCTCTGCCCCCAGGCACCCTTGGCAGTCCCTGCACGGCATCCCAGTGCTGCAGGAATAGGGAACATGCCCCATGTAACTGTGTCAGTGCCCACAGAGAGGCACGGAGCACATTCACGGCATAACTCGGGATCAAGATCCTCCTTGGAAGCAAAGGAAGGAAGCAGCAAGGCTGGCAGCAGGACCTGCCATGGGAATGCCTGCACCCCATTTCACAGGAACAGCCCCCCGAGAGTGTTTTCTGCAACCCTGCCTCAGGGAAAGGGGCTCTGGGAACACTGCTGCCTTTGTGGGGCTATCCCAGGGACCGGAGCGCTCGGGGTGGTGATGCTTGGAGTGTAAGAGAGGAGAATCCCAATCTACCTGCATGGGGAGGAAGCGGGACTGCCTGGGCTTGGGGACAGAGTGGGATGTCCTGTGCCTGCCCCTCATCACGACGGAGCTGCCCTGCTCCCAAAGGAGTGGCGCAGGGCCAGGAACCCCCCCCCAGCATCAGTCCCATCGCTCCTGCCTTCAGGAAAGTGCAGGCATCCGCTCCCACCTCAGCTCAGCTCAGCCCCCGCAGCGCACACGGCTCCCCCGAGCTCCCCCAAAGCGGTGCCAGCAAAGGAGGCTTCCTGCAGCCCATGCTCGGAGCACACAGTGCCCGCCCGCTGCCCTCAGCCCCCTCTTCTCCTGCCCTGCCATCTCCCCAGCCCGGCAAAGCACCGGGAACAGGAGGCAGGAGAGCAACAAGATCCCGCTCCCGGCTGCTCCTGGCTCCCAGCACCGCTGCTCCTCCCCATCCCCATTCCCATCCCCTACCTTCTCCCTCCAGGCCCTGCAGCTCCCGGGCTGGGTGAAGTCCATCCCAGCCCCTCTTTATGCAGCCCTGGCTCTTTGATGGGTGCGGCTTCACCTGTTTAGAGGCAACGGGGTAATGCCAGGAAATCAGCATTTTATTGCAGCTGAGTGTCAAAGTGGAATCACTCCTTTGCAGTCAGATCATTGAATTACTGTCTGAATTCCACGCAGGAGCTGTAATACAGTTGGCTCACAGTCAACTGTATTATGATGCAGAACTCTGACCCTTAGCTACCTCGCTGATTGCTGGTAATGATAATATTGTAAACTCTGATTGTTGGATATGCATACATGTAAAAAAAAAAGCAGGACAGGGACTTTGGACAGGGGCCTGGAGGGACAGAACAAGGGGGAAAGGCTTTCCACTGCCTGGGAGCAGGGATAGATAAAATATAGGGAAGGAATTATTCCCTGGGAGAGTTGTGATGCACTGGGATGGAATTCCTAGAGAAGCAGTGGCTGCCCCATTCCAAGACAGGGATACCTCCCACTGTCCCAGCTTGCTCCAGGCACCGTCCAACATGAACTTCCTTGGGCACCTCTCCAGCAGAGGAAGCAAAGCAGGAACGGAGCCTGGCTGCAGCTTTCTTGGCAGGGGAAACCCCACACCTGACAGTAACAGAGCGCTGGGGTTTGGCACAGGACATTCAACACCCAGCCAGAGCAGGGGGCCTGGATTGCTTTTCCCTTGGCATGTGGACACACCAATCCTGCTCCACGGCCTCAAAACAAGCACTGGAGTTTGGATATGGAGACCTCCAGCCTGCCAGGAACAGCCATCACCTGGCCCAGGCTGACAAGTCACAAGTGCTGGAGCAGACACAGCTGGCCTTTGTCCAGCTTCAGGGGAAGCCTCAGCAGCTGCCAGGAAGGGCTGGGACACATCACCTGCAGAGCATGGATTTGGTCCCTCTGTTCCCAGTTTAGCTGAGCCTGTCTCCAGAGGGATATTTCCTCCAGCCAAAGAATTCCCTGCTGCAGGAGTGTTACAGGCACAGAATCCCAGGATCAATGAGGCTGGAAAATCCTAGACCCTCGAGTCCAGTCTGTGCCTGATCCCTACCATGTCTCCAGCACAGAGAACTGAGAGCCACATACAGGCCTTCCTGGGACACCTGCAGAGATGAGACTCGACCATGTCCCTGGGCAGCCCATGCCAAGGCCTGACCATCCTTTCCATGGGGAAATTCCTCATGATGCCCAACCTGAGCCTGCCCTGGCCCAACCTGAGGCCATTGCCCCTTGTCCTGTCCCTTTCCCTGGGAGCAGAGCCTGACCCCCCCCCCGGCTGTCCCCTCCTGTCAGGGAGTTGTGCAGAGCCACAAGGTCCCCCCTGAGCCTCCTTTCCTCCAGGCTGAGCCCCTTTCCAGCTCCCTCAGCCTCTCCTGGGGCTCCATTCCCTCCCCAGCTCTCTTCCCTTCCCTGGACATGCTCCAGCCCCTGCAGGTCTCTCTTGCTGTCAGGAGGGGCCCAGAGCTGCCCCCAGCACTGGAGGTGCCCCAGCAGTGCCAGCACAGGGGACGGGCACTGCCCTGGCCCTGCTGCCACCCCAGAGCTGGCATAGAGCCCAGGGCTCAGTGGGCTCTGGCACACCTGGGTGCGTGCCCAGCTACTGGCACCAGCATCCCCAGGAAATCTTCTCCAGCACCATTAAACCATGACACCCTCTCTGCCAGCACTGCACCTCATGCTGCACGGCTTCCTCGGGCTCAGGAGCTCCTCAGTGTCCCTTCAGGAGCAGCCAGAGAACCTTTCCCTCTCTGGCCCTGCCAGCCTGGGACAGCAGGAGCCCACTCCTGCCTCGCCCCCAGCCAGCAGGAACGTGCACACTGCAAACTGAAATCATCGGGACTCCTGACTCCATGGCAGGAGTGACCATGGCTGGAGAAGGCTGGGGATCATCCTGCATCAAGCTCCTCTGCTCCTGCTCTGTCAGCCCCAGGGACACCAGCTCCTCTCCAAGGACAGGCTCCTTCCCTGTTGGGGACACTCTGCCTCCTCTACATCCCCCCACATCCACTGTCTCTTCTCCAAGTTGATGGTGTGTGGCCAGAGAGCTTCTGCCAGGCACAGCTCAAAGGCTGAGGCACAGCCAGGCCCTGGCACAGGTTGCCCAGAGAAGCTGTGGCTGTCCCTGGATCCCTGGAAGTGTTCCAGACCAGGCTGGACCTGACTTGGAGGAACCTGGGATAGTGGAAGGTGTCCCTGCCTGTAGCAGCATGGTGATTTAGATGGTGAATGCTGCTGGCTATTTCCCAATGAGCCCCTCCTGTGGAAAAGCCACTTGGGTAGGCATTCAGGCAAAGCAGTCAAGTGCACACACCACAACTCACACTTCACTCTCAGTGAAGAGAGGCAGAAGGGCCTATTGTGTGATAAATTCCAGTGAAGGTTTATCCTAGCACACCAAAGGGTAATCAGGGACAAAAGACCTGGCTGTGTGGTGTGTACAAGTTTGAGTAGGGATCAGCACACAGGGCAGGGGAGCGGCACAAAGTGCAGGACAAAGGCCATTAGCCTACAGGGAAGACAGGCTGGCCACCAGGAATACCACAAATAATGAGGAAACAGGAAAAGGGGAAACCATGAGAAATTGGGACATATGGGGAAAGTATCTGGGGTGAATCATAGTGTTGGCGTGGCTCCATGGGGGAAGTCTTTTCTTTCAGCCTAGGTGGAGACTCTATGGTGTATTGTTCATGGGCAAGGCCCTGGAGATTTCCCTGAGGGGTTCAAAGGATTCCTGAACTCCCCTGTTTTTTCTTACTATGAAGACTTCCCCAATGGACTTTTGCAGACACTTAACTAAACAGGGACACATAGGTAAAACAATAAAAACAAGGATTACAACTAAAAAAAAATCCCTTTAATAAAAGATGAAACGCATCCTGTCAACCCCCATTGTCCAAAAAGGTAACAGTGCAAAACAATGAGCAAATGAAATTCAACAAAGAGTCTTATTCTTCTGGAGCAGTGGAGAGTCATCTTCTTGTGTGGTGAGCATCTGCATTTACACTCATTCCTTCTCCTCCATGTTGGAACCCAGGACGTCTCTCTGATGTTCCTGGATGATCCGAACCCTAGCCAGGGGGGTCGGAGACCCTGGCGTGCAGCCACAGACCCCTGTGGCTTTGAGTTTGACCCATGGAACCAGTTACCAACTTTACATGAAGAATTAAATGTCACACAGGTTTAGATAACACAGTAGTAATTATCACAGGGTGAAGGGAAAGTTTTTAAAATTTTGGACATGGGGGTTTTGTACATGGGACTTTGTACAGGGGGGTCGGAGGCTTCAAGGTGGAGGAATCAGGGCGTGTCCTCCCTTCTTTCTTCTTCTTCCCAACCTCCATGATTTGGGTGTTGTTGGCACTTTCAGATTGGAATAGAGTAGAAGGTCACTGTCTAACATAACTGATAGGAATTGGAACATAACAGTAAATATCAAATACGAAGCTTATAGTATAAAAGACAACACCAGCCTCTTGGGAGGGCAGTGTGCCTCGGGCTGACCTGCTGGACAGATCTCGGCAGGCCAGACAGAAAGTGTTCTAGAGAACAATTAATAAACAACCCTGAGAACAACTTCTGAAGACCTCTGACTCCTTCTTGGACAGCTGGGTTGGAAAAAGAACTTTCTAACACAATACTGGGATCACCCTGATAGTGGCAGTGACAGGGACACAAGAGCAGCCAGAGAACCATTCCCTCTCTGCCCCTGCCAGCCTGGGACAGCAGGAGCACACTCCTGCCTTGCCCCCAGCCAGCAGGAACATGCACACTGCAAAATGAAAATATCAGGACTCCTAGTCCTTGGCAGGAGTGACCCAGCCAGGGCTGGAGAAGGCTGGGGATCATCCTGCATCAAGCTCCTCTGCTCCTGCTCTGTCAGCCCCAGGGACACCAGCTCCTCTCCAAGGAGAGGCTCCTTCCCTGTTGGTGACACGCTGCCTCCTCCACCTCCCCCCACATCCACTGCCTCTTCTCCAAGTTGATGGTGTGTGGCCAGAGAGCTTCTGCCAGGCACAGCTCAAAGGCTGAGGCACAGCCAGGGACTGCCACAGGTTGCCCAGAGAAGCTGTGGCTGCCCCTGGATCCCTGGAAGTGTTCCAGAGCAGGTTGGACTGGGCTTGGAGCAACCTGGAACAGTGGAAGGTGTCTCTGGTTTAAGGGAGGGAGCTTTAAGGTCCCTCCCAGCCCCATGTGTGAGTCTGACAAGGTAACCCAGCTCTGGAAGCTGCAAAGGGCAGAGCACGCCAAGCCTCAATGCCCAAATCAAGGCTGGAATACGTGACCCAGTACTGAGATTTGTGCTGGATCAGGCACTTTCCCAAGGCTAAAATAGCCAAGAACAAGACACAGCTTGGCACAAGGAGATGGGAACAATGTGGGTTCCATGGGTGTGACTGCAGGGAGCACCCACAGGGCAGGCACACGGCGGTCCTGAGGTCCATGGGGGCAGTTCCTGGGCTGGCCCTGCTCCCAGGAAGCCCACACACAGCCCCCTCTGCGGTCCCTTCATGGGGGGACAGCTCCAGAGCTCACTGTGTGTGGGGACAGATCACCACTGCCTCCCTGGGCCCCAGCCCAGCAGGATGAGAAGCTCCCAGTCACACCCTGATCATTCCTGCAAGGGGGGTGTCCCATGTCGCACACGGTCCCACCTTTACCACACTGGTCCTTGCTGTACCCACAGTCCCCAAATCCTGGCTCTCACTCACTGCAATTTCTCTGCCACACAACTCCGGGTCTCTCTGCAGCCCCCCAGCCCATAAACCTCAGGTTTCACTGCAGCCATCCCCCCAAACCTTGTGTTTCCTTGCTACCCCCCCAAACTGGAGTCTCTCTGCGGAGCTTTCCATACACTGAAACCCCAATGTTTTGAGGACAGACTGGAGTCTGGCCTCAAACCCCAGATTTCCTTGCAACCTCTTGTTATGGTTTGACACCAACCAAAAAGCAGGGACCCATGATGAACTTCTCACTCATTTTCCTCTGCTGTAGTTGAGCAGAGAAGGGGGAAAGAAAAATACTGAAGAACTCATAAGGTGAGATAAGGATGAGGAGAAAGCACTAAAGGCAAAACTGGCTTAACCTTTAACAGTAGAAAGAAAATTCATTAACTGAATTAAAGGAGGACAATGAGAACTAAAATAAAGCTTTAGAACACCTTTTTCTCCTTCCTCCAGCTGCCACTTCCTACTCACCAACAGCGGCAGAGAGACAAATCAGGGAGTCTTTAGTCAGTAAGTTATTTCTAAAAATCTTTCTTTGGTTTTCTTAGGGAAAGGAGTTTCTTTTTTCTGCTGTGCCGTGGGGTCCTTCCTAGGAGAGACAGCTCTCTATGAACTTTTCCAGCATGTTTTTAATTTTCACGAGCAGCAGTCCCACCCAACCTGCTGCAACATGAGTCCCTCCCACAGGCAAACAGTCTTCCCACAACTGTTTTTTCATGGGTCATTCCTTCATAGGTTGTAGTCTTTTAAGGATGAGCTGTTCTAGTTTGGAAGCAAGGGTCCTCTTTGTCTATCCCTGGAAGCAAGGGTCTTCTCTCTCTGAGTTTCCCACTAGATTACAGATTTTCAGCACGCACTCGCTCCGGCATCAGCACCTTTTCTCACAGGCTGTGAGTGGATCTCTGCATCCCCCCATGCACTTCATGAATTACAGGGAAAAACTGTTGTATTATGGTCCTCACTATGTCTAGTGGAAGAATCTTTGCTCCAATATTTGGAGCACCACCTCCCCACTCCTTCCTTTTCACTGACCTTATGTCGGAGCCCAGGACACCCCTCTGGCTGCCCTGGATGGCTCTAGGTCCTGTCAGGGGGCCCAGAGACCTTGGCACAGAGCCCAAGACTCCTGTGCCTTTGACTTTGATCCATGGAAAAAGTTACCAACCTTATATGAGGATCTGCAAGCCACAAAAGTTTAGGTAGCGTAATAGTAGTAGTTACAGGGTGAAAAGTAAAATGTTGGGATTTTTAGAATAGGGGTTTGGGGTTCCAAGATGGAAGAATTTGGGCATTACCTGTCCTCCTTCTTTATTCTTCCTAGCGTCCATGTTCTGGGTGATGTTAGCATTCTTAGATTGGTTTAGAGTAGAAAGTCACTGTCTAACATAGGTGATAGGTGTTGGAACATAATTGTAAATATAGTACACATGGTTTTTAGTATAAAAGATAACACCACGGAGGTGGGCAGTGTGCCTCAGGCCAACCTGCTAGACAGACCTGTCGCGGGTCGGAAGAAAAATGTTTTAGATGAGAAACAATAAACAACTTGAGAACTACAGCTGAAGAATTCTGACTCTTTTTTCCGACCATCGGGCTGGCTTGGGGTCATCCTGACCGCAGGGAACCTGAGAACCTTAGTGTCGCCATGTTGTTGTCTTCACCTTTTCCTTTTCTGTGACTCCAGAGAAAATTGTTGTCCATAGGTTTGTTTGTCCTCAGGTTCTAATAATTGACAAGATCTTCTAGGGCTTTGCAGCACTGAAACATTGATCTTGCCTGGGCTCCATATCAGGGAATTGTTCATCATGCCCCTTGCTGTCAGCCACCAGTCCCCACTACTGCCATGTGGGTGGTGCCAGCCACCACGGTGCTGGCTCCATTCAGCGCCTGTCTTCATGCAGGGCGCTGAAAAGGAGAAGCTGCTGGTGCCACCCTGCCCTTCAGCCCACAGCACAGCTGGTCAAAAGCCATCACGCAGGCACAGTTTGCTGCAGACCGTGCAGAGACAGCCCTGGCTGCATGGGTGCTCCTGGCACTGACACCAGCTGCACAGTCCTGGCTGCGTGGCCACTCATGGTGCTGGGATGGCCCCTGGAGGCCACACTGAAATGGTCCCCTGGCAGCCACGACTGGACGGGCCCCAGCAGCCATGTCAGGATGAGCTGTGGTGGCTGCCTCACCAGCCCTCATAAGAGAAGAAAGATGGTGTATACCTTTCTTTTTCATTTTTAAATACATCAGCACAGAGAGATTACCAACTTGTCTAACTGGGCTAACCATATGTCCATCATGAGAGCCTTCAGGGATTGGCTCTGCTGGACATAGTTTCTCCCATTTTCCACACGCTTTTCCCACAGCTGTGTTTATGGGCCATGTTAACTTATGGGGTACTGTTTTAAAGATGAGCTGTTCAAAGGCAAAAGTTCTCATTATCTGTCTCTAAAATCATCTTCATCTCTAGGAACAGAGATTTTCTCTTCCTGGGGGCCCAGGACCATTCTTCTCTCCTTCTCTATTCAGACTTCTCAAGGATCACAGCTACCTCAACATCTGCTTACTTTGGTATGGTGGCCTTTGCTCAATATCATATTTAACCCTTTATCTCTCCATGTTTTCATGTTTTACAGGGAAACAGAGTCTTTTCTCCATAGCTTCACAAGGGGATTTCCGCCCCAAGATCAAGGCATCTCCTCATCCCTCCCATCTGGGACTTCACTTCTTCTTCACTGACCTCGACGTCTGCATGTTGCTCCTTTACATGCTTGCATTTTGTTCCTTTCCCTCACTTGAGGCAGGATTGAAGCACTGAAAGAGTTAACATCTCACCCAGGGCCTGCAGATGGTCACCTGGCCCTGTCCCATAGCTTGCGGCAGGAGCTGTGGAAAGATATTAACAGCCGCAGCCCAGCCCTGTCTCGGCCAGAGCCCCCACAGCTTCCCCGCTCCCTGCCTGGCAGCTTCTGGGGCCTGGCCAAGCCAGGACAGGGCCCCCTGGGCTCTCCGGAAAGGGGCCAGGATCTGTGGCACCGCCTGCCTGATTTGGCCCAGCTGAGACAGAGGCCAGGCCGGGACTTATTCCTGTTCCCAGGCCAGAAGAAAAAGAGGAGGTTCCGGGGTTTCTTTAGACTTTAACATGGGTTTTTCAAGAGGCATGTACAGCTTTCTGCAGGAAAGACATTCTGTGCTGTTCCTGTGAAACAGTGAAGGCTTCCTAAAGATAAGGAAAGCCCCATATCTCTCCTGAAGAAGGCACCAAGGTTGTCACCATGGGAACATGATGAAGGAGAGAAAGTTAAGAGATACGGACTCTAGCTAGCTTACAGAATGGCGTTGCTCCTTGTCCACCTATTAAGAACTTTGTTTCTTTTCTAATACCAATGGGCAATGTATGTATGTGTTGAGTAAATGTAAATATCTTGGAGAACTATAAAAGTAACCGGTTGCTCTAATAAACTCTCTTTATGAACCCTTCTGATGGAGTCTTGGTACTTGCGCCGTGTCGCCCTGTATAGCGACATCTGGTGACCCCGACGTGATTGCAATTGGACTGTAAAAAACGAGGGAAAAAAAAGAGAGAGAAAAAGTTGAAGGGTACCCTAAAAACGAGTGAAGGCAGCAAGGACGCTGCGAAGGTCCGGACCTAATTCAGATTTCTGATTTGAGGTGAGAGATTGGGAAAAATAATGGGAAATAATTTATCAAACGAGGAAAAGACTGTTTTGTCCACGTGGAAAGCTTTACTGAAAAGGAAAAATGTTCAAGCTTCTTATTACGCTCTTCGTAGTTTACTGATATGGTGTAAGTCACAGGATTTTGAAGCTGATGCCAACACTGCCTTCAGTGTCCGGGCATGGAAAAAAGTTGGGAAGAGACTATGGGAAGTGATATCTAAGGGGGATAAGACGGTTGTCGATTTGGCTACTGCCTGGAGACTGTTGTATGAGGCATTGAAGGAATGGAAAGTAGAACGAGATAGCGGGGACAAATTGGAGGAACAGGAATTAGAGCAAGAAACTGAAGTAGAGGAACAGGAGGAAGATGAGGCTGAGCCTGTTGATGTATCTTCCCCTGAGGAGTCTGCTGCAGTTCCTGTGGAGGCTCCCCCAGGGTTTGCTATTGTGAGAATCAAACAGCAGGCTAAGACTGTTCCTCGGTATTTATCTCCAAGACACTATGTTAAACCTGTGTATACTTCACCTGCTCAGCTAGTTAGTTGAACTGAGTACCAAACCAAAGTATCTTTTGCCTGCACAGCAGTTAGAAAAAATGAAGTTACAGAAGCAGCAAAGTCAAAAACAGGCTGGGTCATTGGCCCTTCTGTCTCTCCCTGGGCCATTTGCCCCCCCCCCCCACCCTCCTGCAGATCGGCTGCCCCTCCCTTACTCGTCCCTCGCTCGGCTGCTCCTTCCCCACCCTTCCGTGGTTCAGCTGCTCCCCCCCACTTTCCCTTGAACCATCTGCCCCTCCTCTGCCCTCCTAGGAGTCATCTGCCTCCTCTCCATGTTCCCTTGAGCCATCCGCCCCTTCTCTGCCCCCCTTTTAGTCGGCTGCCTCTGCTCCACCTTCAGTTGAGCCATCCGCCCCCACCCTCCCTCCCGAACTGGTTGAACGAATGCAATCTTTAACATTGTGTCCTTCTTTGTCTAGTGATAGTTCTGACTATGAACTGCCGGTTATAAGTACATCTAAAAAGGACTCAGGAATCTGTTTCTGTTAGACCTTGTAGCAGATCCAGGCCTGCTGTTTCTTGGACCCTGCCTCCCTGCCAGGTGGCTGTGACTCCTCGACATCCTTTGCAATTTTGGGAGCATGTGAGAATGAAAGCAGCTGAAGTAGGAGATTGGAATTTGTTAGAGAAAATAGGTCCACCTAAAAGGATGGAGATGGCTGCTGCTGCTTCTGGTGGGCCTGTGGCTTTTCCTGTTTTCAAAGCTGCTCCTAATTCAGGACAGCAAGATAGCCATCAGGTTTTTGCATGGAGGGTTGTGCAGGATCTTCAGTCAAAAGTAGATCAGTATGGTGTTAACTCTTCGCAAGTGGTGCAAGTGATTCGTGTCCTAAATGCTGATGTACTTGCTCCTTATGATATTGTTCACCTTGCTACGATTTTGTTTCAGCCAGTGCAGTATGGTGTGTTTCAAGCTACCTGGAAACAAATGGTTGAAAGAGGAGCATTGGACAATATGCAGTTACCTCAGCACGATCCACGTCATGCTGTGGGAGTTGATGCCTTGCTGGGCAATGGACCGTCCTCAAACCCGGATTTGCAGGCAAGATGGGACCCCCTGGTTCTGGCACAGGCCCAGCAGCTGGGTATGAGTGCCTTACTTAAAACGATGGAGATGGCAGCTCCTAAACCAAGGTATATTACCATCCAGCAAGAGGTGAAGGAACCTTTTCTACAGTTTGTGGAGAGGGTTGCTGCAGCCCTTGAGAAGCAAGTAGAAGATGATAAGTTGAGGCAAATTCTATGCAGACAGCTAGCACAGGAGACCGCGAACAATGTTTGTAGGAGGATTATTGATTCTTTACCAGGAGATCCCTCACTGTCTGATCTTGTAGTTGCTTGCTCAAAGGTTGGTTTGGTTGAACATAAAATGGCTGCTTTGGCAAAAGTCATGAAGTCTTCACCCAGATGCTCTGCCTGTGAAGAATCAGGGCATGTGAAGACACAATGCCCTCAACCTGCTGGACGATATGCACACTCTAGAGTAATTTGGACCAGTAAAATGCCTTGTCATCATTGTGGTAACTATGGCCATATTGCTAAATTCTGTAAGTTAAAATCTTTTTCAGGTGGTCGACAAGTGCAGGGAAACTGGAAGAAGAACGCAAAGGGGCGCGTGGAGACACAAATGCCCCGACAACAATCACGAGCCCTGCCAGCACTACAAAGCTCTCCATTTGTGACCGATACACAGGGGTCACAAGAGGCTCGACAGGGATTGATATACCGATAGCTGATACAGTGACTATTTTGACAAGAGGTATATGTAAAGTGCCTCTTGATGCCTATGGTCCTATAGGCCAAGGTTTGAGTGCTTTTCTAATGGGAAGATCTAGCAGCACTATTCAAGGTATTAATGTCCATTTGGGTCTTATTGATTATTATGTGGGACAAATTCAGGCTATGGTGTCTGTTAATGAACCTCCTATTGTTATTCAAAAAGGTACTTGTATCGCTCAACTTGTTGATTTTATGAGTTGTGTTCCAACTGTAGTGGACCGGAGTCGTGGCACTGGAGGTTTTGGATCTACAGGAGCACCTCAGGTTCTTTGGACTCAAAAGGTGACAGATGAGCGTCCGGTAATACAATGTTTGGTCACTGCTAAGGGATGTCACCCAGAAGCTATAACAGTATCAGGTTTGCTTGATACAGGAGCAGATGTAACTATAATTTCACAGTTTGCTTGGACTCCAACATGGCCCCTCACTCAATCAACCTTTGGAGTTGTTGGGTTAGGTGGGTCAACTGCTGGTGCTTTATCTGCTATTGCGATCACTGTAACACATCCGGAAGGCCAACAAGCTAACATCAGACCTTATGTAACTAATGCTCAACCTAACTTATGGGGACGTGATTGCTTAACCCAATGGGATGTTAAAATTACAACGGATTTTTATTAGGGGCCACTGGGATGCAGGGCCTTAAACGTCCAGTTGTGTCCTTGAAATGGCTGACAGATAAGCCTGTCTGGATTGATCATTGGCCCCTGCCTACTGAAAAGCTTCTTGCCCTGCGAGGCTTAGTGACAGAACAATTACAAGCTGGACATATTGAAAAATCATTTAGCCCATGGAATACACCTGTGTTTGTAATAAAAAAGAAATCGGGTAAATGGAGACTTTTGCACGACTTGCGGTGGATAAGTGCTGTGATGGCTGCAATGGGTGCTTTACAATCAGGTCTCCCAACACCTACAATGATTCCACAAGGATCAGAAATAATTATCATTGATTTGAAAGATTGCTTTTTTACAATTCCATTGTAAAAAATCAGGATAAGGAAAAATTTGCCTTTACTGTGCCTTCTTTAAATCATGAGGAACCAGCCCAAAGATATCAGTGGACCATTTTGCCTCAAGGAATGAGAAATTCCCCAAGTATTTGTCAATGGTTTGTGGCACAGGCTTTATCTAAGGTCCGAGAGCAATTTAGCAATTGTTATTGCTATCATTATATGGATGATATCTTGTTGGCATCCGAAAATAAACAACAACTATTGGCTCTTGAACTATGTGCTGTGAAAAACTTGGAAGCCTTTGGTTTGGTTATCGCCCCGGAGAAAGTTCAAAGACAGATGCCTTGGAAATATTTGGGGTTGATAATCACCAATACACAAATTGTGCCTCAACCTGTAAAACTGGATATTGAAATTAAAACTGCTGTTGAAGTACAGAAATTGGTTGGTGCAATAGGGTGGCTTAGGCCATACTTGGGGATAACTAATCATCAACTGCAACCTTTGTATGACCTATTGTTAGGGATTACTTCCTCTACCGATGAGAGACATTTGACCGCTGCTGCAAAAAAGGCTGTAGAAGAAGTTGAATTGGCCTTGACATCTAAATTTGTTACCAGGATAGATGTTTCTGTTGGTGCGCAAATATTTATTTTGAGACATGATGAAATACCATGCGGATTGTTGTGTCAATGGAATGATAAATGGGAGGATAAATTAAATATTCTGGAATGGATATTTTTGTCTTTCAGGTCCAGAAAAACAGCTCCAGGTCTGTATGAGCTTTTTGCAGACATCATTATTAAAGGTCGCAGACGCTGCCATGAAATCTTAGGCCGTGATCCTGTAACTGTTGTCATACCGGTACAACAATGGTATTTTGAGTGGTGTGTCCAAAACAATAATGAACTGCAATCTGCTTTATCTTCCTTTACAGGTCAAATAGCATATCATTTACCTTCTCATCCTATTTTGAATTTCACTAAGAGGATTCCCTTTCAGGGAAAACAACTTTGCTCTTCTGTGCCAGTGGAAGGAGCGACAGTTTTTGCAGATGGATCAGGAAGAACTGGAAAAGCTGCTGTAGCCTGGAAGAAGGATGACCACTGGGAATATGAAGTAATGGTTCAACAAGGGTCTCCTCAGTTAATTGAACTTTGTGCTGTACTTTTGGCTTTTACTTTATTTCCTAGTTCTGTAAATATAGTTACTGATTCTGTTTATGTTGCTAAGTTAGTGAAGCAGTTGGATCAAGCTGTGTTGTATAATGTAAAGGAGAAACCATTATTTGTTATGTTGTTGAAATTGTGGACTGTTATTCGTAATCAAAAGCATTCTTATTTTATTATGCATATTTGTAGCCATACATCGCTACCTGGATTCTTTGTTGAAGGTAATGCCTATGTGGATTCCCTTGTGGCTGCCTCAGCAGTAAAAACAGTGCCTAATGTGTTACAGCAAGCTGTTCTGTCTCACCAATTTTTTCATCAGGGTGCTCAGGCACTACAGCAGCAATTTAAATTATCACATAGTGAAGCAAAGTCAATTATTTCTTCTTGCCCTGATTGTCATATGTCTCATGTTTCACAATATTACGGTACTAATCCTAGAGGCTTACTCCCTCTGCAAGAATGGCAAACAGATGTTACAAAAATGCCTGAATTTGGTCGTTTAAAGTATGTTCATGTTACAATTGACACCTTTTCTCATGCCATGGATGCTTCAGCATTGGCAGGTGTAACAGCTCGGGATGTTATTCATCATTTTTGCCACGCCTTTTCCATCTTAGGCGTTCCATCACATGTAAAGACAGATAACGGCCCGGCGTATGTTTCAAAGAAATTGCAAGTGTTTTTTCGTGCCTGGGGTGTTGGTCATTCTACTGGTATCGCTCATGCTTCGACAGGCCAAGCAATTATTGAACGTGCCCATGGTGTGTTGAAGCGCCAGGTACAAAAACAAAAAGGGGGAATGCAGGAGGAGACGCCTCAAGTGAGATTAGACAAAGCCGTTTATGTCTTAAACTTTTTGTGTCTTTTACCTGACTTACAATTATCTCCTATATTCTATAATTTTTCGTCTTTGAATTCAAGACAACCAAACTTTCGGAAAGGTATTAAGGTATGGGTAAAAGATTTAATCATGGGAAAGTAGACTGGCCCAGTGGAATTAGTAACATGGGGCAGAGGATATGCATGTGTTTTAACAGAGAATGGCCCTCGTTGGGTTTCTGCCTGTTGTATTAAACCTTATTTGGAGCACACAGAAAAGGACAGGATGGATGGTTCTACAGCAGAAGCAACATGAGTAGGTAATTGAATTGGTTATTAGGTGGATGGAAGCATGAACCCTCAAAGAATGTGTGGTAAAGATGATAATTCAAGACAGAATAAAGGGAGTTATAGACTTACACTGAAAATCCTAAATTTAGGTTAGCGGATTTTTTTTTTGCTTCTTTTCATTGAATTCTCTTATAGAGAGGTTAGTAGTACTGAGAAATGTGTCTTGTACCATTTCCTTTTGCAGGCACTGACAGTCCCAAAATAGGTGAAGTTGATGTACCTAACGGAGAAGTGTTGCCTTTGCATAGGGGTTGAATTAGTAGCTGAAGTCCACACATTGAGCAACTAGGTTGATTGCCCATTATGATAGAAGCGACCAGTTGTAAGGTTAAGTGGATGCTACTTGGTTCTAAGCGATGACTAGGCAGATGACTTGGTCTCTGATTCTGTGTGGGAGAAACTTATTTGATTAGAGGTGAAGGTGTCATTCTGCTACAAAAGTGTCATCTGGAAATTGCAAGGTCTGTAACGGTATTTGAAGATCTATTATGTACCTTGTTCATGTATGAAGGTTAAGATTGTGAGGGTGTGTGTTGTGGAGTTGGTAGAAGTTGGTTATCTGTAAGTGAATGAAGAATGGATCCTCTGTCTGCTTGGATTTTTGCAAGGGCCCTGCAGAAGTCCTTAGCAGTTGTGTTTGCGGGTCAAATACAAAAAGGGGGAATTGTAGGAAAGACATTCTGTGCTGTTCCTGAGAAACAGTGAAGGCTTCCTAAAGATAAGGAAAGCCCCATATCTCTCCTGAAGAAGGCACCAAGGTTGTCACCATGGGAACATGATGAAGGAGAGAAAGTTAAGAGATACGGACTCTAGCTAGCTCACAGAATGGCGTTGCTCCTTGTCCACCTATTAAGAACTTTGTTTCTTTTCGACTACCAATGGGCAATGTATGTATGTGTTGAGTAAATGTAAATATCTTGGAGAACTATAAAAGTAACCGGTTACTCTAATAAACTCTCTTTATGAACCCTTCTGATGGAGTCTTGGTACTTACGCCGTTTCGCCCTGTATAGTGACAGCTTTCTAGTGGCTAAAAGCTTTGCATCACTTCCGCAAATGGCTCCCTTGCAAAACCAGGACACAAGGCCATGTAAAGGTAAACTGTCCACACCAGTCCATACCACCGGGTGTAGCAGGCTGAATTGCTGCTAGCATAGTCCAGGGTAAGGAAGCTAAAAGGACCTTTGCCTAACATCCACAGATGTTTTATTCAGCCGCGCAGTGAGATGATCAGGTCCCAGACACACACACACATTGAGAGTCCAGATTTCTCTCCCCAGGGGCCGGGGGCTGACCGGGGTCTCAGGGCAGTACAAAGGAAAGGGCCAATCAGGGAATCGGGAGGGAGTGGCTCAGGGACATAGGAACAGACATAGGAACAGGGGAAGGAGCCAATGGGGTCTAACAGCTTTTTGAGGGAAGCTTCTTGTGTCTCCCTAGACCAGGGAATGCCTCCCCAGAGTCTCCACAACAGGGGACATTTCAATGACACCCTCACATGTACTGGGCTCAGGTCGTAAGTGATCAAAGACCTAATATGGTTCATCCTACCCCGGACTACAAGCAACATCCTCCTGACAGCCTGTCAAGAGATGTGGAGCTGTGTGTGGAACAGAGGTGGAAAGAACTTGTTTGCCTACCTTATGGAAATCTGGGACTCTTGAAGTAACAGTTCATTTAAGGACCCTATTTGTTTACAAATTTGTTTTTCTGTTTACAAATTGTTTTTTTCTGTTCGCAATTTGTTTTTTGGGTAATTTTTTTTTTCTAAAGGTTCTAAGGGTTAAACAGTTTCTTAGTTTCAGAGTTAAGTTGTAACTTGTAACTATAAGTAGCTAACCTGTAGCATGCTAGCCTGACAGATTGTGATCTCACTAACAGCTGCTGGAAGGGAGTGCTGCAACTCCAATAGTACATGGAACACATTGCTAGCTGGGGAAGCTTGGTCTGTCCAATTAAATAAAAGACCTCATTCAAATTAAAATCATGTTTGTGGTAATCACATATTCCTTGAACAGAGAGAGACACAGACTTTCCCAGGATTTTCCTGAAGAATGTCTGTGAGAAAGCTCAGACAAAGAAGAAAAACAAGTCTTCTCTTCACCTGCTGCATCTGTTGTTTGGCACATGTGGAATGTGTTATGGAGATTGTTTGCCAAAAGGGATTTCTTAATTGGACCCTGGTGAGGGTGTTTTGATTGATTGACCAATTAGGTCAAAGCTGTGTTGTGACTGTCTGTAAGGCTCATGGGTTTTTAGTTAGTATAGTGTAAGTGTTAGTGTAGTATGTAGTATAGCTTAATAAAGCATTTCTTCAGCCTTCTGAAATCATGGAGTCAATGCACATGATTCCCTGATCAGGGGTTTGATACAATGTTCATACAATGAAGGTTCCACTTCACAGTCACACCCCAACACCATCAACTCTCCTCAGGACCCAGGCAGGGTGTCAGAGACTGGAAAAGGCTGATCAAATTCCTTGATTTTCTATCTTTTGCCACCAGAGTTGTGTGCAATTTTGACATCTTAAGAATATCTGCTCCGTATTTCTCCTGTGCGCTAAGCAGAGGAAAGGAACCGCAGTTTTGCCCCTTACATTTAAATGTTCTGGGGTGTTACACAGGGTCACTGCACCCTTAGTCCCAACTGCTGCAGCCTGGGAGAGCTGCTGCATCCCAGTGTCACGGGAAGGCACTGCATCACAAACTGGTTGAGGTTGGAAAAATCCTTTAATCTATTTGTGCTCCTCCCCACAGCAGGACCTGCAAGGAAGGACATGCCAGACGATGCCACTGAGGGAGACTTTGGCCAAGGAGTCCTGGCAGAGACAGGGAAAGGTGCAGAGAACAGTCTGGCTGTACTGGAGAGGGATCTGGGACAGCTGGCACAGGTGAGCGTAGCAGGTGAGGGACCCTGTGCCCTCCTGATATCCCAGCCCAGGCCTGAGGCCACCCCCCTTGCTGCATTGGTTCCTCCCCACTGCCCCCCTTGTGGCACCGGGACCCCCCAGTCACTCCAGTAGCTGCACTGGGACATTTCCCATGCAGCCCAGGAGGTGACACCATGGCCAGGGGCACCTCCACTCCCAGTCTGGCTCCAGGAGCCTGCCCAAATCCCCTCCCAGCCCAGGTGTTCCCAATCCCTGGCACTCAGCCCTTGCAGCACATGTTTACATGGCCCCAGCTCTGGCTCCTGTCACTGGCTCTGGGTCTGCTTGGCCAGGGCTGGCCTTGGCAGAGTTTGGGCCTGTTCCCCTTTTGTCCCGCAGGTTCCCAGCTGAGCAGTTCCAGAACAGAGCACCTCTCTGGGATCAACCTTCTCAGCCCTCCATGTGTGTGACAGGCCAGCCTTGGTTCCCAGCCCTGCCTCCCTTGCCACCTGCCCCGACATTGGTTTCCCTGGATGTTGTGGACTGGGGCTTCCTGCCCTCTCTGCTGTCCCTGCAGACAGTGAAGCTGCTCCTGCAGCAGAGCCCCTGAATGGAGCAGAGCCTCTGCTGTCACACCTCCTCCCCCAGTGCCACCCCCTGTCCCCTGCCTGTCTGCAGAACAGACACCTCGAGTCACCCCCCAGCTGTGGCTCCCCTGAACACAAAGGAGACACAGACCAGTCCAAATCAACTCCTTTATTAGCAGAGTGTGAAAAATGCCAGCACCTTGTTTTAAAATTTTAAAAGTTTACCAGTAATAAAAGAGTTATAAAAGTAGTAATAAAAAATTAGAGCAATAAGAATTTGGACAATCAGAGTGCAATAAAGGGCAATAAAAGCAAGGAGTTACAGATGTATGGGTGCATTTTACTCTTTCTGCCAAGCAAAAGCACACATTGCTAACAAAGGATTATTCCTTAAAAGCAGTAGCCTGTTGCATATTCATATATCTCATACGTGATGCAAAAATTCCTTTCAAACAGAGGATGTTTCCTAGGTGTTGTCAACTCCCCCCCTGATCTTGTAAATCAAATGTTTTGGTCCCTCAAAGACGAGAGTTCTTCCCAAGAAGCAGGCAATAATTCTTCTCTTGGGATTTTTGGTGTCTTGTTGTTTCTATCTCCGTGCAAAGAATATCTTGATTCTCTTATCCAGTCCTTGAGCTAGTTAGAAAAGTATCATCCATCACATAGTTCCTATTTTATCTGATGCTATAGCCTAAAAACTATATTTATCACACTACTTAAAAGCGATTAATACAACATAACTTTCCAAGATAACACATATAGTATTCAATTTACAATTTGTGAACAGCCAATCATAAAATATGCATTTTTCACACAAAGCCTGCAGGTGATGAGGCTGAAGCAGCCCTTCAGCAGCTCTCCAGGAGACCTTGGCCCTCCCATTGCCAGCAGGGTTGCAGCACCTGCACAGCAAAAGCCCCCACAGCTCCCTTGGGCAGAGCCAGCTGGTGCCACCTTCTCCAGAGCACCGCTCCAGTGCCACCAGCCTGCCTGGACAGCACCAGCACTGCCCCGAGGGCTGCTGCAGAAGGTGCTGGCAGACAGGATTCTCCACATGGGGCGTTCCAAAGGCTTTTGCTCAGCAGAGAGGCCAAGGGCAAGAGCAGCTCCTGCTGTGGCTGAGGGCTGCAGGGAAGGGCAGCAGCCCCAGTCACCGGAGCAGGAGCGGCTGACCTGGACAGAGACATAGCAACCCTGAGACAGGGAGTCAAAACACTGCCTGAGCCCCGGGGCAGTCATGTCACTGCTTTCCTGAGTCATGTCACTTTTCTCTCCTGCTGGGAGAATGGCCTCAGTTGATCCAGGGGACTGCAATGAGGGATGGAAGGATGATGCCCAGAAGCCAAGCAGCCCAGCTTGCAGCCAGTGTGGAGCTGGCCTCAGGTCCCACAGGCCTTTCTCTGAGCAGGACAGCTCCTTGCAGCATGAAAACTGCCTTGGGGGCACTGTGCCTTCTTGTCTCACAGCAGCTGATCCAAGGGTGCTTTGAGCGCTGCCTCTGCCCTTGCCCTGGCCCTCAGGCTCAGGATGGCCATTAGGCTGATTGGCCCAAGGAGGGTGTTTGGTTTGGCTCTGTGTCAAAGCAGAGGAAAATGTTTATGGCAAACAGGCAAGAGGATTCTGGCTTTCTCATGAAGCAAGGGATTTGCTGTTCAATGGCTGCAGAAACATGCCTTATTTCAACAAATTTGGGAAAAATTGGACACCATTGACTTCACTGGTCTTGAGACCGTAATCATTGTAACTGCATTTTGTGGAGAGCCTGGTACAAAGTTCTCCTAAACTGCAAAGCTGTTGTGGTTCTTCCTTCCCATAGACGTGGCCTAACGCTTCTGCAGCTCTGACAGTGCTTCCTGCTTGGTAATTCTCTGCCACGCCTCAGGGATTTCTCCTTTGCCCTGAAATTTCCCATTGTACAGGGCTTCCAGCTGTGTCCTGAAATGGGATACAAACCACTTCCAGTACGCCTGCATGGATGAATCAGGAAGAATGTTCCAAGTGGAATAAGGAGGTCCAGCATCACGGTATCTCTTGTAGGAGATTGGTTCACTGTCAGCAATTACTAATTTGCAGTCACTTGCAACAAGGCTAGAACAAATGTCAATGACCAGCTGGTCTGTCACGTGCCACATGGTTCCCATCAAAGCTTGTGGGCGATGGAAAACCAGCTGATGGTCTCCATCGTGATTCCACATGGTGTTTGTGCAGCCAGCCCCACAAAAGGGACACTGCTCCCAGCACCCTGAAAAATGCTCCACCAGGATGGTGTGAGGCTGCCTTGGAAACGAGCTCAGGTCAGCACCAGCCAATTCTTTCATGAGCCTTTCCCTCATGTCATTCAAAACTTCTGCCATGGCCCTGCTCAGGAACTCAATGTCTGTGACCTCCTGGTGCTCGATGCCCTTCAGGTCACTTCTGGGCAAGTTGATCACCTCTGACAGTTCCCTGCAAAATTCATCCAGCCAGAGAGAGATTTTGTCCTCCCTGTCTTTTCTGTCTTTGACAATTTGGGTCGATAAAGAAACAGCTGACAGGATGTTTTGATAGAGAAGATTTAGGGAGGAATCTAAAAACATCTCCAGCCTCCTACTCCCATCTAAACAGTGCTTCCTAACTCGTGTCTCAATGTAAGTCTCAAAAAACTGTTTTGGAGATGTAAGGTACAGCTGGAAATACTCAAAATTTTCCTGTTCTGCCAGGTATTTCAGGATGCAAACTTCCAGATTGGCTCTGCTGTCCCTGAAATCCGGAAAATTGCCCTGCATGTCCTCAGCGATGGCTTTAGATGTCCTCTCGTAGACTGCACGGCGAAGAGCTGGTTCAATCTTGTCACAAAGAGATGCAGCAAAAGTTGTGACAGAAGTGGCTCCTTGGCAGGAAATCTGGAAACACTGGAAGAAATCTTCTCTCTTGCTGCTCAGGTACTCAGCTGGGTCATTTGCCTTTCGGAATGCTTCATGCATGGCTTTAAACTTTTCTGCTGCCATTCTGCACAGATACAGAGTCAGATCTATGCTATACTCTCTGGTAAAAGTACATTTTGCTTTGCTGGGGACAGAGTTCACACCTTTCTGTACTTCATTGAGTATTTCATGAATAAAATTTCGACTGTAGTCCTGTTTCTCCTCTTCCTTCGTAGCAATGTTTGCCATCACACATGCTATGATGTTGTCTGTGATGTGCTGAAAGTTGATCACATCAGCATTGGAAATACTCCTGATATCTGGGATAAAGCCTAAATACTTTTTCTTTGTAATGTGTTTCACTGGATCAAAAGAAAATCCTCTGGCTTTGGGAAATGACCTGATCCGTGCATGGATAACCGGCTCCTTAAAGTGCTCTACAAGGACACCTTCCATTTCTGCATCAATATCCACCCATTCAAGAGGACGAGCAGCACGGGACACTTTGGCAATCCACTCGTTCCAGAAAAGAGTAAAGTTGTCCTTCAGTTCTCTCTCACTGAGGCTCTTCCCTTTCAGACTCACAGCCAGCTCCCGAATCCTTCTCAGCAGCTCATCTTCATATTTCAACTTCCTTGCATCCAGTTTCCTCTGCTCCTTCTGTAACTCAATAAGATTCTCACATTTCTTTTTTGTTTCATGGAGAAGAGTCTCTTTTAGTTCTTTCAGCTTCAGCTCTGTGCTGTATTTCCACTGGACCAGTGTCTCACGGTCTTTGTCTTCCCTGAAATACTTTTCCACTTCTTTCTCAATGGCATCACTTGTCTCTTGCACCAGCCCTTCAAGGTGTTCCACATTCTGCAAGTCCCCATTCCGAATTTTGTTGTCCAGTCTCATCTGTACATCTAAGATGTGACTCCTCAGCCTCCAGGTCCACTGACTAAAGGCACTTTCCAGTCTCCTGTAGACAGCAATCTCCAGGGAATTCTTGAAGCTGAAAACAAAGTTTTCATTCAGCAAAGCATTCCAGAGGTCACCAATACGATCCTTCAGGCTCGAGAGCCTCAAAATGCTGCGCTGTGACTGCTTCTTGGCAGACTGGAGGATTTTGCTCTTGAGTTGCTGGACATTCTGGCTGTAGGTGGGGTTGGGTGGTGCCATTGGGGGGCTTCCTTCCCACAGGTGAGAAAAGTAGTGAGTGTGGGTGTTCACATCAAAGCCAATGACATCGCTAAAGGAGGAGACATCACAGAATTCCTGCTGGGCAGCTACTCGGGTCATTTCATCCAGCTTTTCCTGCAAACGCCTTTGTCCTTCCATGTTCTGCTCCTTGGCAGTTGCTTCTCCCATGTTTTGATAGACAAGGAAGCAGCTTGGGGAAAGATTGACTTTCTTCATCCTCAGGAAAGCCTGCACAGCGATCTGGAGAACATCTTGCATTTCTGACGGATTTTCTCCAAAGATATTGATCATAGTCAAGTTGCCAACACCAATGACAAAGGTGGCCAGCTCGTTGTCATGGTTCAGGGAGTGTTTATTGGCCATCTCGATGGCACGAAGTCCCTCTGTGTCAACCACCAGCACAAAATCAAAGCCCAAGTCTTGCTGCAGCTCCTCTGCCACTGGGATGAGCTGCATGAAGGCTCCGCGGGTGCATCTCCCTGCGCTGACGTTGAACTGCAGACCAAACATGGCATTCAGCAGGGTGGACTTGCCCGTGCTCTGGATGCCCAGCACGGAGAGCACAAACACTCGCTTGTCCCCCAGCCTCTCAATTAAGCTGTCAAAGATTGCTCCCACCCAGTGCAAGGGCAGGTAGGAAGCATCCCCATCCATCAGCTCCACAGGATACCCTGAAACCATCAGATCTGCTGCAATTTCTGGCAGTTTTTCAAAATTGTCATTCTGGGAGTTCATTAATTGCAGAGCTTCATAAATCTGCCCTGCCTCTCTCAGAAGGTGCTCCAGGCCGATGGATGAATCATTGATTTCATCAGAGAGGGCATCCAAGCGACTCAGCAACTCATCATTCACCTCAGGGTTTTCCTGGTTTTTCTTTCCTCTCTGAATTTCAGACCATAACATGTGATAGTCTCTCCTCAGTTCTTCAAGGCGTTCACAGGACAGCTCATCCATAAAGACCTTCATCCACTGCAGGAAGTATTTCTTGGTATCTGCTGGCTGGGCCTGGAGAAAGCCAAGGAATGATTTCATGAGTGGGTTGAGAGGGAAAGCTTGCTCAAGTTGCTTTCTTCTTATTGCTTTCTTCACTTGTTCAATTTGGCTGCGATGATGCTCAATGCTCTTGTTCCCCTTCTCCTGCAAGCGAGTGAGTTCTTTGTCCTTTTGGCACCACTGGTACCACAGTTTTCCTTGAAGCGGCAGCAGCTGGGATTTGATCTCTGACAGCTTCTCTTTCTTCAGAAGCTCCACCAGCTCCTTTGCCTTTGCTTTGGCTGTCACACATGCGGGTTGATCTGCATCCACTATGAATCCATGCTGGCGAGCTTTGTCCACACAGGCCTCCAGGCTGAAACATGGATTAGGCTCTTCTAGGAGATCCCTGATAATTTTAGTCAGCTGCTCCATCAGTTCTGCTTCATTTCTGTTCTTGATCCCTATTTTTATGTTTTTGCTGGCTTGTCCAGCTGTAACGTTCTCATTTTCTGTGAGAAGGCAAACCAAAGGCCTTTGTGACTGCCACAGCCCCTTCAGAAGATTTTTTCCGCTGTTGTCCATGTGCTCCAACTCACATACAAGAGCCACGTTGACAGCAGATATCTCCTGCAGGAACTGCAGCTGTGCTCCGTGATCCCTGGCGTCTCCATGCAGGTTACAGAAAGCCACGCAGCGCTCAAAGGTGTCATCGGGACTTCCACGGGGGCAGTACCAGGTGATCTCCACCAGCCCTTCCATCAGCAAACGCTCTCTGGTGCTGCCTCTGCAGTGGCGGTGGAAGAAAGTGTCGTGTTTGCGTTTGCTCAGCAGAGCGTTCAGGAGCTGGGACTTGGAAGAGGAAGCCAAGCTGCCAATGCGGATGAAGGACACGATGGGTGTCTGTGCCTGAAAGATGAGTTTGTTGCTGTAACTCTTTGTTTGGGCCTCCTTTCCTGACTTGTCCACCTCTTCCCAGCTCCTTTGGATTTGGCTGAGGGTGTAGAGCGGGAACTCGATGCGTGAAGTGCTTGGGTTGGGCACCAGCAGAGGCAGCGCCAGTTGGCAGAATGCCAGCTTGGTTGCAAGGGTCTGTCTCAGGAAGTCATCAGCACAATGGAAAATGGCCATCTGCAGGTCCATGGGGTGCACATGGCTGTCCCTGCTTGCACGTTCAGGGGTGGCTTCCTCCAAATCATCAAAAAACTGTTCAATGGAGTCTGAGTGTTGGTGCTTTTTTGCTCTGGTTTGTGTCAGGTTTTCAAATTTTGGGTTGCTGTCATCCCAGCAAGTCAGGTACCTCACCTGGTTATCCACGGTTAACAGACTTTGCAACAAGTATAATGGCAGTTCTGCGTCTGGGCTTGGCTGGCCGTCTTGCAGAAATGTCTTGCAGATGGTGTGGAAATCTCCCATCCCCATTTTCCTTGGATAGTGACTTTCCAGTCCAAGGCACTTGAGCAACTGTAGGAGCTCCTGATTTGCAGTGGCTTCATTTTCTTTGGCTTGGTTGCTCTCTGACTTGGATTGGGACTGACCGGGGGCCTCAGGTGTTGCAAAAGTGTCTTCCAGGTCTCTGAGTATGTTCTGCATCCTCTGTTCATCACATTTGTCATCCAAGCACCCACTGATCAAGGAATGCAAGTCCCGTTCCAGCCTCTCACAATCTGGGCCAGCACTGAGCTTTTGGAGGAGATTCTCAGCCCATTCCTGGAGAGACTGGAGTAAGGAATAAATGGCCAGGCTGCTGGTCAGGGTGGCTTTTTTTTTTGCTTCATGAACGGCAGAAGCAGAGCTTCCTGGTGCGTCAGTGACAGCAGGAATGTGCTCCTTAATTTGCTGCAGTGTTTTGATGAACTCTTCAAGGTGAGTGACTATGGGAGGTTTGGGAAGTGGGTGCTCAGTGTGGAAGATTGATTCCACATTGATGTAGGACACTTTGTCTGTGTGTTTAAGGAGTTTCTGTAGTGCCTTTTTCTCCCATGGGTGCCGTACTTCGCACTCCAGTTTGAGGTAGTCCTCATATTCCAGATGTTGCAGGGCTTCTCTGCACTTGATTCCCAGGATCTGTGAAGCTTTGGGAAGCCAGTATCCAGCATCCAGTCCTTCCTTCTCAAATTCTTTAGCCAGGAGCTGGGCCTTTGCATCCCACTCTTTTGTGTCCCCCTGAGAAGCCATGGCTGTGGAGGGAGAACAGAGAATTTCCCTAAGGTGTTGTCGGAGGCGCCAGGCTCCTGGCAGAGACTCAGCCTGGGGATTGCTCCCACCCAGCTGCTTGAGCCAGGCCTGGGATGGCACAAGAGCCGGGGTCTCCTTCCCAGCACCCTGGATGTGCCTGTTGCTTTCCTGTTTGCAGGATCAACCCTGAAGCTGAGTGTGTGCCCTAGAGACAGCGCAGACACACAAAGACACAAATACAGACACAGAGACACAGAGAGACACACAGACACAGACTGACACACACAGAGACACACACGAGACTCACTCAGTCACACAACCTGCCCTGGACAAGGTGCATCACCCACATCCTCCCAGCAGAACTCCTCAATCCACAAGTGCAGACAGCTGGGGCCATTCCTGGCTCCCTGGAGCACTGGCACAGCCCCTCTGCCCCTCCAACAGCCCTGCCTGCATCCTGCAGCCTCTGCCCAGCCTATAGATGCCCTGCTTGCTGCCTGGCCCAGCCTGCTGCTCCCAGCACCCGGAGGCAGCACTCACACACTCCCCCCATGGGCACCCCACACTCCCCAGACACACTCCCCCCACGCCCGGCATGGCCCCAGGGGCTCTGAGCTGTGCTCCTGCTCCAGCTGCCAGCGCAGCCCCTCCCTCGCCCCTCTCTGGCCTCTTCCCAGGAGCTGCTTCCTGGCACACTCAGGGGCCCAGCCCAGTGCAGGAGGAAAATCCACCTTGTCCCTGCCCACAGCTGTGCCTGGGACATCCTGGTGGCCCTTCAGGAGTGACTGGAGATGCTGGGAGCCAACTCAGAGAGGTGCCCTCTGTCATCTGTTTCTCCTTAGCACAGAGGGTCTCGTCAGACAGGTGCCCTTTGGTGGCTGTCTTGGCTTCAGCACTGTTGTAGTGTGCTTTTTAGTTTTATTAATATGCTTGTTGTTTAATTTGTATTTTCGTTATGCTGTCCTTTTCCTGCTTTTAGAGTGGCACAGGTTGCCCATTTTGTATTTCAAGTTTTTAAAACTAGACTTGCTCCTTTCTTGTTATTTAGTTTATTTAAGTGATTGGTGTTTGTCTATTATCTAGCTATTCTCTGCCAAGTTTTAAACTCCTCTTTTCCATCCCCTTTCCCCAGGACTTTCTTTACTCCTCCTTCCATGAAATGCCAGTTTCTCCCCAACCTGCCTTTCACCTAGAAACTTTCCTGCCAGTTTTGTTTCTTCCAAACCCCATTAGTTCACTAAGGATGTTTTCCTCCCTTGAAATTCTTCATTGGTTTATCCGTTGTATTCCCCACCTTGTATTTCTCCTGATTACTTAAAGATTGTATCCTCCCCTGAGACCTCCCCTCGTTCATAAGCTGTTGTCTGCCCTGAGTTTGGGGTCCTGGGACCTTGGGGAGGGGGAGTTTTGCCATCTAATAAAGTTACCCTGAGTTCTACCCCAGGACCCATTCTGTTGCCCTTTTGTTTCCACACTGCACCTCCACGGGTAGCTGGGATTCTGTTGGGCCGAGAGAGGGGGACTGTCACCCCTGCCCCGTCACCATCTAGCTGGGATGTGCAACAAGCCACCACAGAGCCACCAAGTTCAAAATCTCTGGTGACAGGAGGAAAAGTGCCTGCAAACCTTCTACTGGGCAACTGCCTTTAAACCTCTGGGGTTTTGACTCTGTCACACAACTGGGAGAATTGCCCTAGTCTCACTTCATTTGGATACAGGAGAGATTTATTCCTTGCAAAAAATCCTTCTGAGCATTCAGCTTCCATCTCACCAAGGCCACAACCCTGTCACCAGCACAGGAATTGATCCCAGGGGCTTGGCCTGGGCTCCTGTGCCCTCCCAGAGCCTTCAGGGGCAGCTTTCCCTTGGGAATCCCTGCAGATTTGGGCAATGTGTGCAAGGGCTGTGGGCTCTGATTCCCCTCACCCACCTCACAGCAGATGCTCCCGTTGCTCCCAGCCTTGGCTTCCCAGCAGACCAGGGTCAGGGACACAGCACAGCAGCAGTGGCAGGCCTGGGGTAGACAGCAGGATGTGGAGAAGATGGGAACCCCTCAAGAACTGAGGAGGAAGAGCAGCAGGAAGGAAAGTCTCAAAATCCTAAGGGAGAATTGTTGCAGTGTGATGCCATAGCTCGTCTCAGTTATCCTGGTCCTTCCCCAGGTGCCAATCACCTCTCCTTTCCCCACACCCTGACCCCTGCTGAGCGCTGTCTGTCAGTCCTGGCATTCCAGCAGGGAGTGACTGGCAGAGTTCAAAAGATGCCTTCCACCCGTGGGGGCCATTGGCCCATCCAGGTGTCCATTTCACCTGAGACCTGCCCACCCTGTGCCTGGTTGGTGGGATCCCTACCCCTTCCCTCCCCCTCTACCTGGGGTTAAAAGGAACAGCAACCATGCAGTCAGGGGTTCTGTTAGAGCTGTTGCTAGATTCAGGGGCCATACAGCCCAGAATAAAATCTCTGGATTGAAAGCCTCTATCAGAACCAACTCCTTCCTTCACCACCGCCTTAAGGCTTCTCCATCAGCAAGAACCTGAAGAGCGGACCCTCTGCCAGAGGAAAACTCCATCCTGCTGCTACCTGGGGCTCTGGCATGCCTGGACTTGTCCTCATGTGCTCTGCTACAACATCCAGCTAGCCAATAGTGTCTCTGGGGTGAAACACCTCAGTTGCTGCTATTTGGTTTAGACGCAGGGCCAGGTAAGCAGAGGCACATCCCATCAGTAATATTGGTAAATATTCCAATAGAGAAGAGCAGACCGCCAGGAGAAGGAAACCCATGAGCATGGCATATTCATTCCAGGGAGCACTGGAGGTCAACTCTTCTACTCCACTGGGGATTGCCTAGGCAGCAAAGACTCCTCAGGGCTCTTCTGGGGAAGTGAGCAGAGCAAGGTTTCACCTGGGACCCACATCCATGTTCCCCCACCAGAAGGAAGCTGCACATGCTGAAGAGGTGGGACAGAGCAAAGCCCATGAAGGTCAGCAAGGCCCAGTGCAGGTGCTGTCCCTGGGTCAGGGCAATTCCAGGCACAGGCACAAGCTGGGAAGAGAATGGATTGAGAGCAGCCCTGAGGAGAAGGACTCGGGGCTGCTGATGGGTGAGAGGCTGTCCAGGGAGCATCTGTGCTCTCGGGGCAGCAGCCAAGGTGAGGAGGGAGCAGAGCCAGGGGAACAGCACTGACAATGGGGCGGCAGGGTCCTGTCCCACCCCTGCCCACATCACGCAGCCGCTGCTGGGGGGAAGCTCGGGGCCCTGGAGAGCAGGGAGAAGCAGCGCTGGGCTTGGATCCCAGCAGGCACTGAGTACATGTCGTCGTCGTTCCCCCCCCCCCCCCCCAGCAGCTCGGGTGTTCCCACCAGCAGGATGGGGACAGGAGGGGGAAAGCAAAAACAGGAAAAGCTGCTTCCTCGAGATAAGGGCAGTTCAGCAGCAGAGGAAAGCTGGGTGTGCGGGCAAAGCACAGGAGGGATTTCAGACACCAATGGTTTTCTTTGGGCACATGTCCAGCTGCTCCCTGGGCAGCAGAGCCTCAGTACAGAGCGGCTGCTCAGGAAGGGAACGGTTGGCTCAGGGTCACTGCTGGAACTTGTCCACTCGGGCCACTTTTCACAGTCCCAAATTCTCTCCCACTAGAGTGATGCCAGGGCTGGTTCAGTCTCAGGAGCCAGAGGCTGTCCTGGACATCATTAACTCCAGCCCAGCCACACCCTGAGCCTGCCTCCAGGCACCCTTGGCAGTCCCTGCAAGGCTTCCCAGTGCTGCAGGAATAGGGGAAAAACCCCATGCGACTGTGTCAGTGCCCGCAGAGAGGCACGGAGCACATTCAGGGCATAAGTCGGGACCGAATTCCTCCTTGGAAGCAAAGGAGGGAAGCAGCAAGGCTGGCAGCAGGACCTGCCATGGGAATGCCTGCACCCCGTTTGACAGGAACAGCCCCCCGAGAGTGTTTTAAGCAGCCCTGCCCCAGGGAAAGGGGCTCTGGGAACACTGCTGCCTTTATGGGGCTGTCCCACAGACCCGAGCACTCTGGGTGGTGATGCTTAGACTGTAAGAGAGGAGAATCCCACCCTCCCTGCACGGGCAGGAGAAGGAATGATCCCCCCCGGCTCCTGCCTGCAGGGGAGCGCAGCCATCCGGCCCCACCGCGGGGCTGGGGGTGTCCGGGCCGGGCAGGGTCGGCCCCGCCTGCGGGGAGCGTTTCCCGGCCGGGCACGGGCTGGCGGCAGGGAAGGGGCTCCGCTCGGCATCTGTGCCCGGCCAGCCCCGCTGCCAGCTCTCGGGCCAGCCTTTGCGCCTCCGCAGACTTCACCTGTGCCCCTCCATCCCCCGCATCCCTCCTCCTTCCCCCGCCGCTCCGCTCCGGCCGCTCTGACCCCGGCACCCTCCCAGCTCAGCCCCCGCAGCGCACACGGCTCCCCCGAGCTCCCCCAAAGCGGTGCCAGCAAAGGCGGCTTCCTGCAGCCCACGCTCGGAGCACACAGCGCCCGCCCGCTGCCCTCAGCCCCCTCTTCTCCTGCCCTGCCATCTCCCCAGCCCTGGCAAAACACCGGGAACAGGAGGCAGGGGAGCGACAAGATCCCGCTCCCGGCTGCTCCCGGCTCCCAGCCCCGCTGCTCCTCCCCATCCTCCCCATCCCCATCCCCATCCTCTATCCCCATTCTCCCTCCCCTACCTTCTCCCTCCGGGCCCCGCAGCTCCCGGGCTGGGAGAAGTCCCGCACAGCCCAAACAGCTCCGGCTCTTTTAGAGAGAGCTGCTTCTGCTGTTGTGCAGGCAGTGGGGGAGCAGCTGCTGCTTTCCTGTAAATCCCGATTTTCCTGCTGCAGTGTGAAAGTGAAACTGCTGCTGGTTTCACGTGTGTTTGGCCGTGATAACGTTTTTTGTGAGTGGTGGACTTGAGGAGGTTGGAGGTCTTTTCCTGCCTTGATGATTCTATGATTCCATGGAAGGCAGCAGGAGCTGGGCAGAGCCTGGGGCTCCTGGCTGGAAACCACCCACCCTGCTCCCCTTAGCCTGGATGATGGAATCCCAGAACTGGACATCCTCTGCCAAGGCCTGTCCACCCTTACAGGGAGGAATTCCTAATGCCCAATATCCCATCCGGGAACCCCTCCAGGTACTGGAAGGGGCTCTGAGCTCTCCCTGGAGCCTTCTCCTCTCCAGGTGAACACCCCAAGCTCTGATGAGAGGAGGGATGGGGGAAGATGCTTATTGGTGTCATCAGATCTGTGCTCTGAACAGCTCAGGGACACCAGAGACAACCTCCAAAACCATCAGCCCCGGACTTGTGCAGGAATTCTTCCCTGGGAGACTTTGTGACGAGCTGGGATGGAATTCCTGCAGAAGTAGTGGCTGCCCCTTTCCAAGACAGGGACACCTCCCACTGTCCCAGCTTGCTCCAGGCAACCTAGCCTTCCTTGGGCACCTCTCCAGCAGAGGAAGCAAAGGAGGAACAGAGCCTGACTGCAGCTTTCTTGGCAGGGACACCCCACACCTGACAGTAACAGAGCGCTGGGGTTTGGCACAGGACATTCAACACCCAACCACAGCAGGGGACCTGGATTGCTTTTCCCTTGGCACGTGGACACACCAATCCTGAGTGTGAGGCCTCAAAACAAGCACTGGAGTTTGGATATGGAGACCTCCAGCCTGCCAGGGCCAGCCATCACCTGGCCCAGGCTGACAAGTCACAAGTGCTGGAGCAGACACAGCTGGCATTTGTGTGGCCTCAGGGGAAGCCTCAGGAGCTGCCAGGCAGGGCTGGGACACATCACCCACAGAGCATGGATTTGGTCCCTCTGGTCCACGTTTAGCTGAGCCTGTCTCCAGAGGGATATTTCCTCCAGCCAAAGAATTCCCTGCTGCAGGAGTGTTACAGGCACAGAATCCCAGGATCAATGAGGCTGGAAAAGACCTCCCAGACCCTGGAGTCCAGTCTGTGACTGATGCCTGTCTAGTCCCCAGCCCAGAGCTCTGAGTGCCATGTCCAGCCCTTCCCTGAACACCTCCAGGGATGGGCACTCCAAACCTCCCTGGGCAGTCTCTGCCAAGGCCTGAGCACCCTTTCCAGGAATAAATTCCTTCTGATGTCCAACCTGAGCCTGCCCAGGCTTGTGGCCATTTCCCCTTGTCCTGTCCCTGTTTCCTGGGAGCAGAGCCCGACCCCCCCCCCCGGCTGTCCCCTCCTGTCAGGGAGTTGTGCAGAGCCCCAGGGTCCCCCCTGAGTCTTCTTTCCTCCAGGCTGAGCCCCTTTCCAGCTCCCTCAGCCCCTCCTGGGGCTCCATTCCCTTCCCAGCTCCATTCCCTTCCCTGGACACGCTCCAGCCCCTGCAGGTCTCTCTTGCTGTCAGGAGGGGCCCAGAGCTGCCCCCAGCACTGGAGGTGCCCCAGCAGTGCCAGCACAGGGGACAGGCACTGCCCTGGCCCTGCTGCCACCCCAGAGCTGGCACAGCCCAGTGGCCATTGGCCTCTGGCACACTTGGGCTTGTGTCCAGCTACTGCACAACACCCCCAGGAAATCTTCTCCAGCACCATTAAACCATGACACCCTCTCTGCCAGCACTGCACCTTGTGCTGCACGGCTTCCTCAGACTCAGGAGCTCCTCAGTATCCCTTCAGGTGCCCCAGAGAACCATTCCCTCTCTGCCCCTGCCAGCCTGGGACAGCAGGAGCACACTCCTGCCTCGCCCCCAGCCAGTAGGAACGTGCACACTGCAAACTGAAGCCATCTGCACTCCTGACTCCATGGCAGGAGTGACCCAGCCAGGGCTGGAGAAGGCTGGGGATCATCCTGCATCAAGCTCCTCTGCTCCTGCTCTGTCAGCCCCAGGGACACCAGCTCCTCTCCAAGGACAGGCTCCTTCCCATGTTGGGGACACTCTGCCTCCTCCACATCCCCCCACATCCACTGTCTCTTCAAGTCAATGGTGTGTGGCCAGAGAGCTTCTGCCAGGCACAGCTCACAGGCTGAGGCACAGCCAGCAACTGGCACAGAGTGCCTAGAGAAGCTGTGGCTGCCCCTGGCTGCCCCTGGATCCCCCTGGAAGTGTTCCAGTCGAGGGTGGACTGGACTGGAGCAACCTGGAACAGTGGAAGGTGTCCCTGCCCATGGCAAGGGATGGCACTGGATGAGCTTTAAAGTCCCTTCCAGCCCCATGTGTGAGTCTGACAAGGTAACCCAGCTTTGGAAGCTGCAAAGGGCAGAGCACGCCAAGCCTCCATGCCTAAATCCAGGCTGGAATACGTGACCCAGTACTGAGATTTGTGCTGGATCCCAAGGCATTTCCCAAGGCTAAAATAGCCAAGAACAAGATCTGGTTTGACACATGGAGACGGAAACGACGTGGGTCCCATGGATATGACAGTACGGAGCAGCCACAGGGCAGGAGAATGGCGGTCCTGAGGTCCATGGGGGCAGTTCCTGGGCTGGCCCAGCTCCCGGGAAACCCACAGCCCCCTCTGTGGTTCTTTTTGTTTAGGGGACAGCCCTAGCGCTTGCTGTGTGTGTTGACAGGTCATCACTGCCTCCCTGGACCCCAGCCCAGGAGGAGAAAAAGCTCCCAGTGACACCATGACCCCTTAAGAAAGGGGGGGTGTTCCATGTCACACACAGTCCCACCTTTAACACCCTGGTCCTTGCTGCACTCACAGCCTTTTTAAACCCAGGTCTAAATGCAAGTCTTCTGCCACAAAATCCTGGCTCTCTCTGCAATCCCCCCAACCCACACACCTCAGGTCTCACTGCAGCCATCCTCCCAAACCCTGTGTTCCCCTGATACCACCCCTAATCTGGGGTCTCACTGCAGAGCTCTCCATATCCTGAAACCCCAATGTCTCACTGGAGCCTCGCCCCAAAACCCAGATTTTCTTGCAACCCCTGCCATGGTTTGACACCAGCCAAAAAGCAGGTACCCATCAAGAAAACTATTGACTCATGCTCTTCTGCTGCAGTTGAGCAGAGGAGGGGGAGTTGTGGAGGCCAGTAAAACAACTGAGGAGAAGCTTAGCACACTCCCCTGGAGGGACAACCCTTAAGCAACAACCTCCCTAGTCATGGGGAGGACAAAAAGCTTTTTCCGGAATGCATTGTTGCCCTATGTTGATTCTATGTATCCCATTGGCCCTCCCCCTTTTTTCCACCCCTGTGCCCTCATCTCATTCATTCTGATGTTCTGCGTGCCCCCACCCCTTGCTATCCCTATATATAAACCCCTGCTCTCTCTGTCTGGAGAGTTCTTTGTGTCTGGACCCCTTGGCAGTAGGAGCTCCATAAAGACCCTCCATGGAACCCCATACAAAGACCCTGTCCCTTCCTTCTGCGTTGCTCATGGCTGAAATCACCCAAGAGCTGAAATCACTCAGTCAGGGCGAGATGTGCCTGTGCACCCAGGACATTTTCTTAAACATGCTTCTCTACCATTTCCACCTGCCGTGACAAGTGGTGCCCGAACAGGGGCCTGGCTTGAGGAGGTGCCTGGAGAAGCATCTCCACCAGCTTTGTGCTGCTGGACACAAGCAGCTTTCAGGACAGCCACTTCCTTGAGGAGAACTACTCACGTTCTGGAGAGTGTTATCTGAAGGGTGACCAGGACCCTCCAAAGAAGCCAGAAAAGACCTGAAAGCTGGTCGACTAGTGACCACCCACCCAGTGGGTTTAGTTTGACCCGAAGAAAGTGAGTTTCATATATATATATATTGGGGTCACCTTTTTCACTTTTTCTTTCTCCCCTTTTGCTGCTTGGTGTGGGAGAGAAGCCTGAGGATGGGAAACCAACTTACCCATTCTAAAGTTAGCCTTCCTCAAAGGGACAGTTATCTCCAAGTTGTGGGTGTCCTTGTAGCAGGGAAATTGAAGTTTTCTAAGGGGAATCCTAAGAGATTTATATCCGTAACCATGAGGAGTGTCTTCTTTCTAATTTGTTTGGGTTAGTTTTAGTCTTTGTTTCACCTTATTGTTAAGTCAATGGTAAAAATGGGGAATGATTTGAGGAGTGATTTGGGAAAAGTTTCAGGTGTCCAGTTCAAAACCCCTTCCCCTTCCATCCTCTTCCCATGCTCCTAAACCCACTTTCCTTTCAGAGCGGCAATCGGCCAGCGGGTCTTGCTACTCTGCACAGGGTTGCTACTGTCTCCCTGATGCTCCCCCATCCCCTGTCTGCCCTTGCCAGGACGACACTGGCCATGCCACCTTGGACCTTCCCCTCAACCTTGTCCCTGTAGCCATGTACCCTGTTCCATCTCCCCATGCTGCTGTTATCCCACAAAATGGCGCCGGCAACATGGCCAGCCTGGCCATCTTGTCTCCTTCTCTTCCAAGTTTTCCCGCCCTCCCGTCTCAGAATGGCCACTTTCCCGCTCCTCCTCCGCCTTTTCCTCTGCCCTCCATTGTGCTTGGCTTCTCCCTTCCCCCTGCGTCAATGGGTGTAACCATGTCAGGACCCTCCTGTGGTGGTTTCCGTTCGAAACCGGGCAGAAAGACTAATTTTTTGTAGTGGTTTTGGTTTGCCAATTTCAGATTTCCACAGTTTTGAGATTTCCTAACTAATGCATTGATGAGTGTGGTGGGCTTCAGTGGTGGTTAGTCACCAGTGCACTCATTTCTTGCTGTGAGACAGGATTAGGAGGAAGGCAAAGCAGGCTCCAAACTTTAAAAGGGTATAAAGAAAAATTTATTAATAGTAACTAAAAGGGGAAAAAGAAGTAGTATGAATCAAAACAAACCCTGCAGAACAATTCTCCTTCCCCCACAACCTTTTATTTTCCACTGATAATGTAAAGAAACAAAACTTAAACTTTCCAGTCAGTTTACCACCTCTGAAATAGTCTTTCTTCAGTTCACTTAGGGAGAGAAGTCCCTCTTGTTAAGGTTATGGAGACTTCTCCAGAAGAGGAAAAAACAGTTCTCCCACGGTTCTCAATTTCATCACAAACCACAGCTGCCCAGGGAACCCTGCCATTGTGAAGTCCCTCCCATTTTCCATAAGCCTTCCCACAGCTTGTTGATGGGCCATGTCAACTTGTGGGGTATTGTTTTAAAGATGAGCTGTTCAAAGCCAAAAGTTCTCATTATTTATCTCTAAAATCATCTTCATCTCTAGGAACAGAGATCTTCTCTTCCTGGGGGCACAGGACCATTCTTCTCTCCTTCTCTGTTCAATCTTCTCATAGGATCACATCTACCTTAACATCTGCTTACTTTGGCATGGTAGCTTTTGCTCAATATCAAATTGAACCCTTCATCTCCCCATGTTTTCATGTGTTACAGGGAAACAGAATCTTTTCTCCATAGCTTCACAAGGGGATTTCAGCCCCAAGATCAAGGCATCTCCTCATCACTCCCATCTGGGACTTCACTTCTTCTTCACTGACCTCTATTGCCACGTCTGGGGTCACCATTTATTACCGTGGGTCTTCTGGGCAGTCAGGACTTGGTGAAGCGAAGGAGAGATCTTGACTCCATTTCAGAAGGCTGGTTTATTATATTATGATATATATTACATTAAAAAAGACCACACTATAACTATACTACAAAGAACAGAGAGAAAAGAATCATCAGAAGGCGAGACAGGAATAGAAAGGAATGAATAACAAGGTTCTGTGACTCCTAGAGAGTCTGAGAGCTGCTGCCTCCTTGATTGGCCACCAAGTAGAAAAATTGACCAATCAAGAAAGCACCTGCTGCATTGCACAGTAGCAGATAACAAATTGTTTACACTTGAAGCTGAGGCCTTCTCAGCTTCTCAGGAGAAGAAAATCCTAGCAAAGGGATTTTCATAAAATATCACAACCACAGACCTCGATGTCTTCATGTTGCTCCTTTACATGCTTGCATTTTGTTCCTTTCCCTTCACTTGAGGGAGGATTGAAGCACTGAAAGATTTAACATCTCATCCAGGGCCTACAGATGGTCACCTGACCCTGGCCAGTAGCTTGTGGCAGGAGCTGCGGCTGGGGCTATGTCAGGATTGGCCGCATTGCTGGTCTTTGGTTTTTGCTCTGCTCCATTCCAACCGCAGGACCACTCTACATGGGCTGCAGTGCTGCCTCTGGTCTCAGCCACATGATCTCGTGAGGTGGCTGCGCTGGGGAGGGGACCTGGCAGAAAGATATTAACAGCTGCCCTGTCTCAGCCAGAG
Organism: Motacilla alba alba; assembly: GCF_015832195.1. Classification (NCBI taxonomy): domain Eukaryota; kingdom Metazoa; phylum Chordata; class Aves; order Passeriformes; family Motacillidae; genus Motacilla; species Motacilla alba. The sequence goes on from NC_052018.1 coordinate 1,082,896, forward strand.
CCCCCACAGCTTCCCCACTCCCTGCCTGGCAGCTTCTGGGGCCTGGCCAAGCCAGGACGGAGCCCAGTGGGCTCTCCAGAATGGGGCCAGGATCTGTGGCACAGCCTGCCTGATTTGGCCCAGCTGAGACAGAGGCCAGGCCAGGACTTATTCCTGTTCCCAGGCCAGAAGGAAAAGAGGAAGTTCCTGGTTTCTTTAGTCTTTAACATGGGTTTTTCAAGAGGCATGTACAACTTTCTAGTGGCTAAAAGCTTTGTAACACTTCTGCAAATGTCTTCCTTGCAAAACCAGGATACAAGGCCATGTAAAGGTAAACTGTCCACACCAGTCCATACCACAGGGTGTAGCAGGCTGAATTGCTGCTAGCATAGTCCAGGGTAAGGAAGCTAAAAGGACCTTTGTGTAACATCCACAGATGTTTTATTCAGCCGCGCAGTGAGATGATCAGCTCCCAGACACAGACACACATTCAGAATCCAGATTTCTCTCCCCAGGGGCCCAAAGGCTGACCCTGGTCTCAGGGCAGTACAAAGATAAGGGCCAATCAGGGAATCAGGAGGGAGTGGCTCTGGGACAAAGTACAGACATAGGAACAGGGGAAGGAGCCAATGGGGTCTAACAGCTTTTTGAGGGAAGCTTCTTGTGTCTCCCTAAAATCAGGGAATGCCTCCCCAGGGTCTTCAAAATTCCCTGTTTTTCTATATTATTAAGAAAGCTTCTCTGAAGGATCAACTGAATCAACACAAAATGACAAAAAACAATCAAAAGCACCCATAAGACAGTTTTTCAAAATGCAAACAATTCTGAGTCCCCAATGTCCCAACAGATTTCCTGGAGTGGCTTAGAGCTGGCAGGAGGGATGCAGGGTTTTCTTAGCACGGTTTAACAAGAAACTGAGTCAGGAGAAGTTTCTTCAGCAGGGACTGGTTCTCTGCCACTTGCGGCACTGTTGTTGGCTCTAACTGGCTCTGTATGAGGTAGTGTAAGTGGTGGTGTGTCGGCTGAAAACTCCAAAAAGCAATCATTAAGAAAATGATAGTTACTTTAGGGAAATTTTTTTTTCTTTCCCTCCCATTCACCCTCCCTCTGGTATTATGAAGGAACTCTGGGGGAAGGGATTAGTGGAGGGAGGCCATGGAAGGAGGGAAAAGGTGGTAGGAATTTGTGGGAACATTAAAAAGAGGTAATAGGACAATGAAAAAGCAAAGGGGAAAGTGGGGGGGGGGCAGTGAGGCCACAGGAATTGGGGAAGGGTATTAGAAGTGGGACTTATTGGACTGGAAGGTTCTTTCATTATGGAGGTGGACTCTTGGGTGGAGGATGGCTCATCGGTGTTCTGTGCTCTTCCAGCTTTTAGGCTGTGGCTGGGACTTGGTTGCTGGTTTTGGGTTTTATTTCCTTGGTTGGAGTGTGGAGGACTTCTATGATGTGGGTAATATTTCTCAGGTTTGTAGTTTGGTGCATGTTTACTACCTTGCACTGGATGTCCACCCGGTCCTGTCACATTGGCTGCTTGGGGGCCTTTTCTTCCTTGTATTCTATTCCACAATTTCTCCATCTCCTGGACTGTGGAGGTATCTCCTGGGGTTCATCTTTTTTATAGCAGTCTGATGAACAAACACATCTTCTTTGGTATCATTCTGGGTTATGAAGGCATATCTGTTTTTTACATTGAACCATTTTATCGTCCCCAAAATGTTCATGGCAGGGACTTTACCTTTGCCAGTGGGTTTGTGTTGCTGGTGCTGGACGTGTTGTTGGTGTTGAGGTTGGTGCACTGCCGTGTGGGGTTCATTTTGCTCCCGGTGCTGGTGGCCATGCTGAGACCTGTTTTTTTCTCGGGGGTCTCTCTCAGCTGATACCAATGGGCGCTGCTGGCATGGGGCTTCCAGAGCAGTAGCGGTGGCTTGGACCGCACGGGTGGGTGGGGGGCAGTGGTTTCGCTGCCAGGACTGCGGTTCTGAGCCATTCCCCAGCAGGGCTGCCTGCCCGGCAGTCTTGCCTGCCTGCCCTTGGCCCTGGTCCTGCGGGCTGCCGTGACCTGGGCTTGGCCACGGGTTTTCCGTGGAAGCAGTGCTTTTTGGTGCTTTTTGGTGCGAGCGGGAATGGCTCTCACCTCAGCGCTACATCCCATGGTGCTATAGCAGCCGAGGGAAACAAATCCCTTTTGTTTGTTCTTTCCAGCACTGCAAGTGCCTGTGGGGTTTCTTTCCCCTTCATTGTAAGAAACTGGTGCAGCTTTATAGTGCCAATCAGAGGCTGCTCCTCTGACCTCCCCTCACCCACTCCTGGGACTGTGGAAGCTGTGGGAGGAGGCATGGGGAGAGGAGGGTAGAAAGGCAGACCCCGTGGCTCCTGCCATGCAATCTCCACCATCTTGAGCACATGAGTGTGATTACACAGCCACGGCCATGTAGTGACAGCAAAGCTCGGCAGCAGGAGTAAAGACAAGAGAGCTTGGAGAAGGGGTTTGCAGCTGGGGTTCCCTATTTAACTGTAAGATTCTGAATGCATGTCATCATCATATTAAAAAAGGCTAGAATTCTTTATGGAGTTCTTCCTCAGGTCGTAAGTTTTCCCAAACTATTTCCAGAAAGTCATTGGTTAGGACTACGTTCCATGAAATAGAAGGAAAATGCTTAAATAACCAGTGTACAAAACACTTCAACTCCCTCTATGAAAAATCAAAATCTTCTTGAAGAAAAGACTTTTTAAGGTGGAGGTGTACTTCTTGTTCTGCGTGGGTGAGCATTGTTTTCATCTTAACCCAGTCTCTTCCCAACACCTGACAGTAAAAGGAGGAAGGAACTAAAATTTCAAACTCACCACACTGGGGTAAGACGATGAAAATCTCCGGGTGGTCTAGTGCAGATGTTTTCTAGGAGAAGAGGTTCCTGTTCGGGCACCATTTTTGGCAGCCTAAATTGCTGCTAACATCCTCCAGGGTAAGGAAGCAAAATGGACCTTTGCGTAATATCCACAGATGTTTTATTTAGCCGCATGGTGAGATGATCAGGTCCCAGACACACACACATTCAGGGTCCAGCTTTCTCTCACCAGGGGCCTGGGGGCTGACCCTGGTCTTGGGCCAGTACAAAGGAAAGGGCCAATCAGGGAATCGGGAGGAAGTGGCTCAGGGACATAGGAACCAGACATAGGAACAAGGTGTAAGACTCTGCCCAAGATTTCTTTCTCATCTGCCTCACGATCGTCGTGAAAGAAGACAGAGACCACTGAAAGAGAGAGGATCCTACATCCTGGTTTGGTGGGGGTTCGCCAAGTTCCCGGGACTGGAACTTGAGTTATTGTACCTCACGCTACACTGCTCCCAGTGAAAAGGACAAGGAGCATCTTGACCTTCCTTCGCCTGAACAATGGCCTGGAGTTTTCCACCCCCAAGCCTGGCTGGACTCTCTTCTGGAATTACCCTTTGGTCTCCACAGAAGACCCTTCATCTACTCTACAACCACCATGGCAGATGGACTGAGATGGGAGAAACCACTCCCTCTAAGACTGAGACATGAAACCCCTATGTGGACAAGACTCTTTTTCTCCTCAAGGACTGGAACCTGTAATCTGGGGGGAGGAGGGCAGTGTGAGGGTGGAGAACAGCTAATCGAACTGATCATGTTTGCCTGCAGGCAGTGAACCAGGAAAATAATAGCTCTCCCCACTGTTGAGATCATAAGACTATTGTATTCCTTCCACCCCTCCTTCCCAACTTTCAATATAAAAGGCCCCTCAAGTCAGCTAGCCTTTCGAAGATCTTCCCCAACGTGAAGGCGACTCCTCGACTGGACATCGACTGGACCTCGAAGAATTGCATCGCCTCTATGTTGGTAGATATACCTACTCTGTCTTTCCTTCCTTTCCTATAGGGTTCTTCTTTCTCTCTCTCTCTCTCTCTCTCTCTCTCCCCAGTTCCCTCCAATGCATTTTGCTGTGATTGTTCAATAAAGTACATTGATTTTGTTTCTGCAAACCCCCTTGCCGTGTTGGTGTTTTGTACCCTGAGATCAGATAATGAACCATCACAATCTAGTCCGTGAGGGCGAATCGTGACACAGGGGAAGGAGCCAATGGGGTCTAACAGCTTTTTGAGGGAAGCTTCTTGTGTCTCCCTAGACCAGAGAATGCCTCCCCAGGGTCTCCACAACAGGGGACATTTCAAAGACAGCCCCATATGTACTGGGCTCAGGTCGTAAGTGATCAAAGACCTAATAGGTTCATCCTACCCGGGACCACAAGCAACATCCTCCTGACAGCCTGTCAAGAGATGTGGAGCTGTGTGTGGAACAGAGGTGGAAACAACTTGTTTGCCTACCTTATGGAAATCTGGGACTCTTGAAGTAACAGTTCATTTAAGGACCCTATTAGTTTACAAATTGTTTTTTTTCTGTTTACAAATTGTTTTTCTGTTTGCAATTTGTTTTTCTGGTAATGGTTGTTTGTTTTGTTTTGTTGTTTTTTTTTTCTAAAGGTTCTAAGGATTAAACAGTGTCGTGGTTTGAGAGGAAGTGAGTTTTTGGGAGGTGGTGGTGGTCAAACCAATAGGTGCTCAGATGTGGCACCTAGTTTGGCCATTAAGGATATGGATACGCATCTGAGAACACAGGGGTTAAAAGCGAGGAACTCCCAGGGAAACTCTCTCTTGGTTCCAGTGGATGGAGAGGTCAGACCTCCCCTGCCCAGCTTCGGGCTTGGCGTGGGAGGGGAAGCCACGAAGCCGGAGGGAGGTAGGCCGGAGCCTTGGGCAGAGAAGGGAGGTGGAGGCCCCTGACCCCGGCAGGACAAGAGTGAGTCCCCCACAGATTATGGAAGGGTGGAAGAACTCTGTGAGGCATCGGGCAGCCCCCCTTTCCCAGGAGGGAGAGAGAGAGAGAGAGGTGCCAGTGCTACCTTGAAATTTGATAGCACTGGCCTGGCCAAGAAGGAGAAGGGGGGGGGGGGGGGGGGGCAGCGAGAAGAGTGCCTGGCAGAGCCAGCGTGGGAGTTCTGGATGAGTAGAGACTGTGATTTTAACCCTTCAGTGGGATGATGGAAACCTTGCAAATGCTGATCCTCCGGGAGTTGAAGGAGAAGAGAGATGGGGATAAAGTAGGAGGAAATACGCAAGTGTGATGAAAGCTGTGCAAGTGAAGAATGACCGAGAGAAGTTAAGAAAAGTCCTAGGTGGAGGAGATGATGGAGTGGCTGTTGGCTGGACTTTTCTTGTATGGCCATGGACAGAACATTTCCTGTAATACAGAGACTGCATTTTAGGGGGAGGCAGTGGCTTGGTGCCAAAGGAGTGATGTGAGCGGAGATGACAGGTGATGAGGTGATGGTGCTCTCGAGACCCCTCGGCCCCAGGGGGTGAAATATTGGGGGGGACTAGTGTCCCAAAAAGGTGAGAGACTGTCGTTTTCTCCTGGAACTGGGCGAAACATCCTGGAAAAGAAAAGCCTAAAAGCAGCTCTGGTCCATGTGCAGTGGTGAGAGCAGTGGACATGGAAGGAAGAAGTCATGAAGGTGGTGCTGAGTGACGTGGAAACACAGCTGGACTCAGCTGTGTTTCCAGGGGAAGCCTGTGGTGCAAGAAGGACTCATCTCTCCTTGATGAAATGAGGGGTGATTGTCGGAAGGGTGGAGATGGACTGAGTTAATTATTTGAAGGGTAATGGACTGGTGAAAATCTAAGGTTTTGTTTTATGATGTGGGAAATTGAGTGGGGGGAGGAGAAATGTTTGGGAGGTTTCCATTTTGCTCTCTCTGTGTTCATTTTATTATAGTTGTGAGATAATAAAGTTTTTATTCCTTCTTTGTTCACAAGTGGAGGCCTGCTTTGCTCCGTCTCTGATCGCATCTCACAGCAGACACCAGGGAGGGTATGTTTTCATGGGGGCATTGGCATTGGGCCAGCGCCAAACCATGACAAACAGTTTCTTAGTTTCAGAGTCAAGTTGTAACTATAAGTAGGTAACCTGTAGCATGCTAGCCTGACAGATTGTGATCTCACTAACAGCTGCTGGAAGGGAGTGCTGCAACTCCAGTAGTACATGGAACACATCTCTAGCTGGGGAAGCTAGGTTTGTCCAATTAAATAAAAGACCTCGTTCAAATTAAAATCATGTTTGTGGTAATCACATATTCTTTGAACAGAGAGAGACACAGACTTTCCCAGGATTTTCCTGAAGAATGTCTGTGAGAAAGCTCAGACAAAGAAGAAAAACAAGTCTTCTCTTCACCTGCTGCATCTGTTGTTTGGCACATGTGGAATGTGTTATGGAGATTGTTTGCCAAAAGGGATTTCTTAATTCGACCCTGGTGTGGGTGTTTTGATTGACTGACCAATTAGGTCAAAGCTGTGTTGTGACTGTCTGTAAGGCTCATGGGTTTTTAGTTAGTATAGTGTAAGTGTTAGTGTAGTATGTAGTATAGCTTAATAAAGCATTTCTTCAGCCTTCTGAAATCATGGAGTCAATGCACATGATTCCCTGATCAGGGGTTTGATACAATGTTCATACAATGAAGGTTCCACTTCACAGTCACACCCCAACACCATCAACTCTCCTCAGGACCCAGGCAGGGTGTCAGAGACTGGAAAAGGCTGATCAAATTCCTTGATTTTCTATCTTTTGCCACCAGAGTTGTGTGCAATTTTGACATCTTAAGAATATCTGCTCCGTATTTCTCTTGTGCGCCAAGCAGAGGAAAGGAACCCCAGTTTTGCCCCTTACATTTAAATGTTCTGGGGTGTTACACAGGGTCACCGCACCCTTAGTCCCAACTGGTGCAGCCTGGGAGAGCTGCTGCATCCCAGTGTCACGGGAAGGCACTGCATCACAAACTGGTTGAGGTTGGAAAAGACCTTTAATCTGTTTGTGCTCGTCCCCACAGCAGGACCTGCAAGGAAGGACATGCCAGATAATGTCACTGAGGGAGACTTTGGCCAAGGAGTCCTGGCAGAGACAGGGAAAGGTGCAGAGAACAGTCTGGCTGTACTGGAGAGGGATCTGGGACAGCTGGCACAGGTGAGCGTAGCAGGTGAGGGAGCCTGCACCCTCCTGATACCCCAGCCCAGGCCTGAGGCCTCCCCCCTTGCTGCACTGAGTCCTCTCCACTGCCCCCCTTGTTGCACTGGGACCCCCCAGTCACTCCAGTAGCTGCACTGGGACATTCCCCACGCAGCCCAGGAGGTGACACCATGGCCAGGGGCACCTCCACTCCCAGTCTGGCTCCAGGAGCCTGCCCAAATCCCCTCCCAGCCCAGGTGTTCCCAATCCCTTGCACTCAGCCCTTGCAGCACATGTTTACATGGCCCCAGCTCTGGCTCCTGTCACTGGCTCTAGGACTGCTTGGCCAGGGCTGGCCTTGGCGGAGTTTGGGCCCGTTTCCCTTTTGTCCCACAGGTTCCCAGCTGAGCAGCTCCAGAGCAGAGCACCTCGCTGGGATCAATCTTCTCAGTCCTCCATGTGTGTGACAGGCCAGCCTTGGTTCCCAGCCCTGCCTCCCTTGGCACCTGCCCCTGACATTGGTTTCCCTGGATGTTGTGGATTGGGGCTTCCTGCCCTCTCTGCTGTCCCTGCAGACAGTGAAGCTGCTCCTGCAGCAGAGCCCCTGAATGGAGCAGAGCCTCTGCTGTCACACCTCCTCCCCCAGTGCCACCCCCTGTCCCCTGCCTGTCTGCAGAACAGACACCTTGAGTCACCCCCCAGCTGTGGCTCCCCTGAACACATAGGAGACACAGACCAGTCCAAATCAACTCCTTTATTAGCAGAGTGTGAAAAATGCCAGCACCTTGTTTTAAAATTTTAAAAATTTACCAGTAATAAAATAGTTATAAAAGTAGTAACAAAAAATTACAGCAATAAGAATTTGGACAATCAGTGTAAGACAATAAAAGGCAATAAAAAGCAAAGAGTTACAGACATCTAAGTGCATTTTACTCTTTCTGCCAAGCAAAAGCACACCTCGCTAACAAAGGATCAATCCTTAAAAGCAATAGCCTGTTGCACATTCATATATCTCATACATGATGCAAAAAATTCCTTTAAAACAAAGTATGTTTTCTGGCTATTGTCAACTTCTCCGCTCATCTTAGAAATCAATTGTCTTGGTCCCTAAAAGTCTGGTTCTTCCCAATAACGAGGCAATAATTCTTTTTTTAGGATTTTTGGTGTCTTCTTGCTGTTATCTCTGTGCAAAGAATATCTTGATTCTCTTATCCATTCTTTGAGCTAGTTAGAAAAGTATCATCCATCACATAGTTCCTATTTTATCTGATGCTATAGCCTAAAAACTATATTTACCACACTACCTAAAAGAGAATAATACAACATAACTTTCCAACATAACATATATAGTATTCATTTTAACATTTGTGAAGAGTAAATAATAAAATATGCATTTTTCACACAAAGCCTGCAGGTGATGAGGCTGAAGCAGCCCTTCAGCAGCTCTCCAGGAGACCTTGGCCCTCCCATTGCCAGCGGGGTTGCAGCACCTGCACAGCAAAAGCCCCCACAGCTCCCTGGGGCAGAGCCAGCTGGTGCCACCTTCTCCAGAGCACCGCTCCAGTGCCTCCAGCCTGCCTGGACAGCACCAGCACTGCCCAAGGGCTGCTGCAGAAGGTGCTGGCAGACAGCATTCTCCACATGGGGCATTCCAAAGGCTTTTGCTCAGCAGTGAGGCCAAGGGCAGGAGCAGCTCCTGCTGGGGCTGAGGGCTGCAGGGAAGGGCAGCAGCCCCAGTCACTGGAGCAGGAGCGGCTGCCCTGGACAGAGACACAGCACCCCCAAGACAGGGAGTGAAAGCACTGCCTGAGCCCTGGGGATGTCGTGTCACTGCTTTCCAGAGCCCGCAGGCACAACAGCTCCTGCTGGGAGAACGGCCTCAGTTGATCCAGGAGGCTGCAATGAGGGAGAGAGGGATGACACCCAAAAGCCAAGCAGCCCAGCTTGCAGCCAGCGTGGAGCTGGCCTCAGGTCCCGCAGGCCTTTCTCTGAGCAGGACAGCTCCTTGCTGCAGGAAAACTGCCTTGGGGGGTGTCAGATTTTAACCCTTTTCTCTCTGAGAGGATTTAAAAAAACTTTTCATTCTATTTCATTCTATTTTTCAGTCTCATTTGAAGGGTGAGATAATACAGATGTTCCAATTCATGCCATCACAATTAGAAGCTGACTATTACTTAATTACAAAACATTATAAGTGTTCCTTGCCTTATTAGCTTTTTGCTACACTATGCTGTAGATGTCTTAAAGCCAATTATTTAAAACTGCCCCTTGTGAATGCTCTTAGAATGCATTTTTTATCTTTCTTTTTTTTTTCTGCAAAGTATCTAATCTTTTTTGCATGGCCATCTTTCAAAACTTTTTCTAGCTCTATTTCACTCTCAACAGTATCTGTCTTATTCTATGGCATTTCTAAGTTAGCATTTCTTATCTCAAAGTTTGCATACAGATGCATACTGTATGGGTCTTTTGTCAGGCCTTGAGAACTCTCCACAAATCTATTTCTGACATTTCCCCTCTCTCTTGGATAGAAAAAAACTTTTTTGATGGCCTTGTTCAGCATTTTTTGTGCACAGTGAAGTATACAAGGCCCTATTACTAACATAGCTATGATAACAATCAATACTTACAAAACTATTTTGCAAAGTTCTTTTAGCTAAGCTTCAAAATCTATATTTTAAATAAGTCATCTAACTATGATCTATTGTCTGTTTTAATTTGATTTGTAAAATCTCTCAGTTTCGCAAGTTGTTTGTGGATAGAGTCTGAATGGTCAGAAAAATTCATAAAACGCAGTCTATTAATGTTCATGTGTTAGCAAAAGAAAATCGATGGTGGTTCTGTTCTGTAAGGTTTTAAATCTGACATCACTAACATCTGTCATCATGTTACTAATTGTACTGGAAGTAGCATTGACATTTTCCTTAGCTAACACTTCCCACATGGAGGCACAACAGCTCCTGCTGGGAGAACGGCCTCAGTTGATCCAGGAGGCTGCAAGGAGGGAGGGAAGGATGGCACCAAAAGCCAAGCAGTCCAGCTTGCAGCCAGCGTGGAGCTGGCCTCAGGTCCCACAGGCCTTTCTCCGAGCAGGACAGCTCCTTGCTGCAGGAAAACTGCCTTTGTGGCACTGTCCCTTCTTGTCTTATAATAGCTGATCCAAGGAGTGCTTTGAGCGCTGCCTTTGCCCCCTCCCTGGCCCTTGGGCTCAGGCTTGGCCGTGAGGATGATCACCCCCAAGGAGTGGGTTTGGTTTGGTTCTAGGACAAAGCAGAGGGAAATGTTTATGGCAAGAAGGCAAGAGGATTCTGACTTTATCACAAAGGAATGAGTTAATGAGCAAAGGCTGCAATAATGCGCCATATTTAATGAAATTTGGGAGGAATTGGAAAGCATAGTTTCTACGGGGCGTAAGAGGGTTCTAATGTGATTTTATTTTGTGGAGAATCTCGTAAAAAGCAGATTGAATTGTCAAATACTTCTTGGATCTTTTTCTCTGCTGACATGGGCTATACTTGTTGAGATCAGACAGTACTTCCTGCTTGGTAATTCTCCCCCAAGCCTCAGGGATTTCTCCTTTGCCCTGAAATTTCCCATTATACAAAGCTTCCAACTGTGTCCTGAAATGAGACACAAACCATTTCCAGTACGCCTGCATGGATGAGTCAGGAAGAATGTTCCAAGCGGAATAAGGGGGTCCAACATCCCGGTAATTCTTGTAGGGGATCAATTTGCTGTTATCAAACGTGAATTTGAGTTTAGTTGTAACAAGGCTGGAACAAATATCAATGACCAGCTGGTCTGTCCCAGGCCACGTGGTTCCCATCAAAGCTCGTGGGCGATGAAAGACCACCTGATGGTCTCCATCGTGATCCCGCATGGTGTTTGTGCAGACAGTCCCACAAAAGGGACACTGTGCCCAGCACCCTGCAAAATGCTCGGCCAGGATGGTGTGAGGCTGCCTTGGAAATGAGCTCAGGTCAGCATCAGCCAATTCTTTCATGAGCCTGTCCTTTAGGTCATCCAGAGCTTCTGCCATGGCACTGCTCAGGAACTCAATGTCTGTGACCTCCTGGTGCTCGATGCCCTTCAGGTCACTTCTGGGCAAGTTGATCACCTCTGACAGCTCCCTGCAAAACTCATCCAGCCAGAGAGAGACTTTGTCTTCTCTGTCTTTTCTGTCTTTGACAATTTGGGTTGATAAAGAAATGGCTGACAGGATGTTTTGATAGAGAAGATCCAAGGAGAAATCTAAAAACACGCTCAGCCTCCTACTCTCATCTAAACAGTGCTCCCTAAGTCGTATCTCAATGTAAGTCTCAAAAAACTGTTTTGGAGACCTAAGGTACTGCTTGAAATACTCAAAATTTTCCTGTTCTGCCAGGTATTTCAGGATGCAAACTTCCAGATTGGCTCTGTTGCCCTGGAAATCTGGGAATTTGCCCCGCATGTCTTCAGCAATGTCTTTAGCCATCCTCTCATAGACAGCACGACGAAGAGCTGGCTCAATCTTGTCACAAAGGAAAACAGCAAAAGTTGTGACAGAAGTGGCTCCTTGGCAGGAAATCTGGAAACATTGGAAGAAATATTCTCTCTTGCTGTTCAGGTACACAGCTGGATCATTTGCCTTTTGGAATGCTTCATGCATGGCTTTAAACCTTTCCGCTACCATTTTGCACAGATATAGAGACAAATCCATGCTGTACTCTCTGTTAAAAGTACATTTTGCATTGCTGGGGACAGAATTCACACCTTTCTGTACTTCATTGAGTATTTCATGAATAAAATTTTGACTGTAATCGCGTTTCTCCTCTTCCTTCTTAGCAATGTTTGTCTTCACAGACGCTATGATGTTATCTGAGATGTGCTGAAGGTTGATCACATCAGCATAGGAAATGCTCCTGGGATCTGTGATAAAGCCTAAATATTTTTTCTTCATTATATGTTTCTCTGGATCAAAAGAAAATCCTCTGCCTCTGGAAAATGACATGACCTGTCTATGGAAACCTGGCTCCTTAAAGTGCTCAAGAAGGACATCTTCGATTTCTGCATCAATATCCACCTGTTCAGGAGGAGGAGTACCATGGGAGACTTCGGCAATCCACTGGTTCCAGACAAGAGTAAAGTGGTCCTTTAGTTCTCTCTCACTGAGGCTCTTCCCTTTCAGACTCACAGCCAGCTCCCGACTCCTTCTCAGGAGCTCATCTTCATATTTCAACTTCCTTGCATCCAGTTTCTTCTGCTCCTTCTGTAGCTCAATAAGATTCTCACATCTCTTTTTTGTTTCATGGAGAAGAGTCTCTTTTAGTTCTTTCAGCTTCAACCCTGTGCTGGATTTCCACTGGACCAGTGTCTCACTGTCTTTGTCTTCCCTGAAATAATTTTCCATTTCTTTCTCAATGGCATCACTTGTCTCTTGCACCAGCCCTTCAAGGTGTCCTCTGGTGACATTCTGCAAGTTCCCATTCCGAATTTTGTTGTCCAGTTTCATCTGTACATCTAAGATGTGACTCCTCAGCCTCCAGGTCCACTGACTAAAGGCACTTTCCAGTCTCCTGTAGACAGCAATCTCCAGGGAATTCTTGAAGCTGAAGACAAAGTTTTCATTCAGCAAAGCATTCCAGAGGTCACCAATACGATCTTTCAGGCTCGAGAATCTCAAAATGCTGCACTGTGACTGCTTCTTGGCAGCCTGGAGGATTTTGCTCTTGAGTTGCTGGACATTCTGGCTGTAGGTGGGGTTGGGTGGTGCCATTGGGGGGTTTCCTTCCCACAGGTGAGCAAAGTAGTGAATGTGGGTGTTGACATCAAAGCCAATGACATCACTGAAAGAGGAGATGTCACAGAATTCCTGCTGGGCAGCTACTCGGGTCATTTCATCCAGCTTTTCTTGCAAGCGCCTTTGACCTTCCATGTTCTGCTCCTTGGCAGTTGCTTCTCCCACGTTTTGGTGGACAAAGACACAGCTTGGGGAAAGATTGACTTTCTTCATCCTCAGGAAAGCCTGCACAGCGATCTGGAGAACATCTTGCATTTCTGACGGATTTTCTCCAAAGATATTGATCACAGTCAAGTTGCCAACACCAATGACAAAGGTGGCCAGCTCGTTGTCATGGTTCAGGGAGTGTTTATTGGCCATCTCGATGGCACGAAGTCCCTCTGTGTCAACCACCAGCACAAAATCAAAGCCCAAGTCTTGCTGCAGCTCCTCTGCCACTGGGATGAGCTGCATGAAGGCTCCGCGGGTGCATCTCCCTGCGCTGACGTTGAACTGCAGACCAAACATGGCATTCAGCAGGGCGGACTTGCCCGTGCTCTGGATGCCCAGCACGGAGAGCACAAACACTCGTTTGTCCCCCAGCCTCTCAATTAAGCTGTCAAAGATTGCTCCCACCCAGCGCAAGGGCAGGTAAGAAGCATCCCCATCCATCAGCTCCACGGGATACCCTGAAACCATCAGCTCTGCTGCAATTTCTGGCAGTTTGAAAAAACTCTCATTCTGGGAGTTCATTAATTGCAGAGCTTCATAAATCTGCCCTACCTCTCTCAGAAGGTGCTCCAGGCCGATGGATGAATCATTGATTTCATTAGAAAGATCATCCAAGAGCTTCAGCAAATCATCATTGCCAACAGGTTTTTTCTTACTTTTCTTTCCTCTCTGAATTTCAGACCATAACATGTGATACTCTCTCCTCAGTTCTTCAAGGCAACCACAAGACAGCTCATCCATAAAGACCTTCATCCACTGCAGGAAGTATTTCTTGGTATCTGCTGGCTGGGCCTGGAGAAAGCCAAGGATTGATTTCATCAGTGTGTTGAGAGGGAAAGCTTTCTCAAGTTGCTTTCTTCTTATTGCTTTCTTCTCTTGTTCAATTTGGCTGCGATGATGCTCAATGCTCTTGTTCCTCTTCTCCTGTAAGCAAGTGAGTTCTTTGTCCTTTTGGCACCACTGGTGCCACAGTTTTCCTTGAAGCGGCAGCAGCTGGGATTTGATTTTGGACAGCTTCTCTTTCTTCAGAAGCTCCACCAGCTCCTTTGCCTTTGCTTTGGCTGTCACACACGCGGGTTGATCTGCATCCACTATAAATCCATGCTGGCGAGCTTTGTCCACACAGGCCTCCAGGCTGAAACATCGATTAGATCCTTCCAGGAGATTCCCAATTGTCTTGGTCAGCTGCTCCATCAGTTCTGCTTCATTTCTGTTCTTGATCCCTATTTTTATGTTTTTGCTGGCTTGTCCAGCTGCAATGTTCTCTTTTTCTGTGAGAAGACAAACCAAAGGCCTTTGTTGCTGCAACAGGTCCTGCAGAAGGTTTATCCCCCTGTTGTCCATGTGCTCCAGCTCAGATACAACAGCCACATTGACAGCAGATATCTCCTGCAGGAACTGCAGCTGTGCTCCGTGATCCCTGGCGTCTCCATGCAGGTTACAGAAAGCCACGCAGCGCTCAAAGGCGTCATCGGGGCTTCCGCCAGGGCAGTACCAGGCGATCTCCACCAGCCCTTCCATCAGCAAACGCTCTCTGGTGCTGCCTCTGCAGTGGCGGTGGAAGAAAGTGTCATGTTTGCGTTTGCTCAGCAGAGCGTTCAGGAGCTGGGACTTGGAAGAGGAGTCTGAGCTGCCAATGCGGATGAAGGACACAATGGGTGTCTGTGCCTGAAAGATGAGTTTGTTGCTGTAACTCTTTCTTCCAGCCTGCTTTGCTGACTTATCTGCCTCTTTCCAGCTCCTTTGGATTTGGCTGAGTGTGTAGAGTGGGAACTCAATGCGTGAAGTGCTCGGGTTGGGCACCAGCAGAGGCAGCGCCAGTTGGCAGAAGGCCAGCTTGGTTGCAAGGGTCTGTCTCAGGAAGTCATCAGCACAATGGAAAATGGCCATCTGCAGGTCCATGGGGTGCACATGGCTGCCCCTGCTTGCACGTTCAGGGGCTGCTTCCTCCAAATCATTAAAAAACTTTTCAAAGGTGTCTGAGTATTGGTGCTCTTTTGCTGTGGTTTTTGGCAAGGCTGCAAGTTTTGAATTGCTCCTCTCCCAGCAAGTCAGGTACCTCACCTGGTAATCCACGGTTAACAGCTTTTGCAAGAAGTATAATGGCAGTTCCTTGTCCTGGCTGGGCTGGCTGTTCTGCAGAGATGTCTTGCAGATGGTGCAGAAATCTCCCATCCCCATTTTCCTTGGATAGTGACTTTCCAGTCCAAGGCGCTTGAGCAGCTGGAGGAACTCCTGGTTTGAAATGGCTTCATCTCCTTTGGATTCACAGCTATCTGACATGGATTGGGACTGACGGGGGGCCTCAGGTGTTGGAACAGTGTCTTCCAGGTCTCTGAGTATATTCTGCTTCCTCTGTTCATCCAGTTTTTCATCCAAGCACCCACTGATCAAGGAGTCCAAGTCCCCTTCCAGCCTCTCCCAGTCTTTATCTCCACAGTGCTTGTGGAGGAGATTCTTTATCTGTGTGGACCACAAGCCTTTCATGTGATCTTCCATGATAACCAAACGCTCTCTCTTCTGCTCAGGGGACAGCTCTTGAGTTTCAGGTGTCAGAGTCAGACCCGTCAGCAGGAGGAAGGCCTCAGCTCTGTTGGCATCTTGCTCCTTCAGGTTCACGTACTCCACATGTGCCGCTTCCATTTCCTTGGCCATGTAGTGAATTTCTGGGTGTCCAAGGAGGTGCTGAAAAGTGCTGCTTTCCACCTGATACCCTGTGCTGGTTGCAATCAAGAGCACCAACAGTTCCATGTCCTTCTGAGCCTGTTGCTGGAGAGACTGGAGTAAGGAATAAATGGCGAGGCTGCTGGTCAGGGTGGCTTCTATTTTTGCTTCATGAACATCAGAAGCAGAGCTTCCTGGTGCATAGGTGACAGCATGGATGTGCTCCTTCATTTGCTGCAGTGTTTTGATGAGCTCTTGAAGCTCAGAGACTTTGGGAGATCTGGGAAGCGGGTGCTCAGTCTGGAAGACCCACTGCATAATGAAGGAAGCCTCAGGGAAGTCCTTGACAGAGTAGATATGAGGATTCAGGAGGCTTCTCAACATTGCCTTGATAAAGGTGGTGTTTTCTGGAGGTGACTCCTGGCAGCTGCGCACGGTGTTCACCAGGAAGTCCTGCAGGGCTTTGTCCGACAGGCACACATTGATCCACACACTCGGGTTCCTGGTTTTAGCACTCAGATAATCTTTTTGTTCCATCAGCCTGAGCAGCTTCCTTTCATCCACTTTCATCACATCCCAGGCCCTCACAGTCCCCATGAAATCTCTGGCCTCTTGCACTGCACTGCCCAGTTCCTCTCCAAAAACAGTGCCAATGCTGTGATTCGTCAGTGCTTTGTACGCAGCTCTGAGGGCTCTGCTCATTTGACCAACAGACTTAAAATCCTTGCAGTGATTGCATAGGATGACATCCCACACTGGGATCAGCTCAAAGCCACAGTCGATAACGCACCACGTTGTGTTATCAGACACGAGCCCTGTTTTCCACTGAGGAAGGGAAGCTGTGTCTGCTGGGCCCCCTGTGTTGACCACGTACAGCTGAATACCTGTATGAGAGCTCTCTCCGTCTCTTCCTTGGACAGAAGCCCTTGTGCTAGATTTGGAAACATCCAGGGCCCCTACAGCACTTACCAAGAAGTCACCATAGCTCTTCATGACAAAGCTGTTCAGTGCTTTACACGTTTGTCGTTTCATCTCTTCCCGCTGCTCAGCTCGGAATCCTTCTGTAGACGCCTTCCACCAGAATATCCCCCCAAAGTGGAGGGGACCCTGGTTTATGTGGGACCCAAACCTGCTGAAGAAACTCTCACACATCTTCACCAAGGCGGGGTTGTCTTCTTCCCAACTGAAGCTCAAAAGCTGCTGCTCCATGTCTTGCAGCTTCTGCAGAGCCACATCCGAGAGGCGAAGCTGATGCCTTTGGAAGTAGCAGGAGGCCAGAGGGATGTACTGGTACTTGGTGGTACAGAAGTAGCTCTGCTCAGAGCGGGACTGGTGGGTGTCCTGTGACAGCCAGGAGCTGCTCTGATCTACACCCGCTGCCAGATTAATCCCCCAGAATGAGGATTTGGCAGAAACGCTCATGCTGAACCCCAGCTGCTCCATGGACTTGGTGAAAGTGGATTCTGCTGCAGAGGAGGAGAACTCCTTCCTCTCAAGCAGCGATCCTTGCTCCGGACCGGCCAGCTGGAATCCCTCAGGAACCCTGAGGAGCTGCTCTCGCCTTGCCAACACATCTTCAGGTCTGCTGGTTCTGTAGATGCCCTGCAGGGCCAGTCCCCCCGACGCCCGCGTCAGCACCTCCGTGTCAGGGATGTTCTCCTTCCTGCCTGCTGACAGCTCCTGCTGTTCCAGCTGCTTCTGGATGCTCTCCAGCATATCTGCCAAGGGTTTCTCTGGTGGTGGCCAGAACTCTTTGGGAATCTCCATGGCTTGCCACAGAGTCTCTGCTTTCTCCCTCAGAGTATCCTGGCTGTGGCTGTGGCTCTTGAGCATTTCTGTCAGATCATTTAGGGCTTGTTTGGCCTCTTCTTGTTTTTGCTTTGTCTTCTCCAAGTTCTCCTTCTGCACCTCTTTAGTGGTTGTTTTCTCATCTGTTATTTTCAGGAGTTTCTGCAGTGCCTTTTTCTCCCAGAGGTACCTTACCTCACACTCCAGCTTGAGGTAGTCTTTGTATTCCAGATGTTGCAGGGCTTCTCTGCACTCGATTCCCAGGATTTGTGAAGCTTTGGGCAGCCAGTATGCAGCATCCAGTTCTACCTTCTGAAATGCCTCTGCCAGGAGCTGTGCCTTTGCATACCCCTCCTGTGTGTCTTCCTGAGAAGCCATGGCTGTGAAGGAAGAACAGAGACTTTCCCTAAGGTGTTGTCAGAGGCCCCAGGCTCCTGGCAGAGGCTCAGCAGCAGCTGCAGCCCTGGGGATTGCTCCCACCCAGCTGCTGGAGCCAGGCCAGGGATGGCACAAGAGCCAGGGTCTCCTTCCCAGCACCCTGGATGTGCCTGTTGCTTTCACGTTTGCAGGATCAACCCGAAGGTGAGTGTGTATCCCAGGGACAGCACAGACACACAGAGACAAACACAGACCCACAGAGTCTCTCTCAGCCACACAACCTGCCCTGGACAACGGAAGATGTCTTCTCCATCACCCACATGCTCCCAGCAGAACTCCTCTAAATGCAGACAGCTGGGGCCATTCCTGGCTCCCTGGAGCACTGGCACAGCCCCTCTGCCCATCCAACAGCCCTGCCTGCATCCTGCAGCCTCTGCCCAGCCCACGGCTGCCCTGCTCCCTGCCTGGCCCAGCCTGCTGCTCCCAGCACCCGGAGGCAGGGCTCACACACTCCCCCCATGGGCACCCCACACTCCCCAGACACACTCCCCCACGCCCGGCACGGCCCCAGGCGCTCTGACCTGTGCTCCTGCTCCAGCTGCCAGCGCAGCCCCTCCCTCGCCCCTCTCTGGCCTCTCCCCAGGAGCTGCTTCCTGGCACACTCAGGGGCCCAGCCCAGTGCAGGGGGAAAATCCACCTTGTCCCTGCCCACAGCTGTGCCTGGGACATCCTGGTGGCCCATCAGGAGAGACTGGAGATGCTGGGAACCAACTCAGAGAGGTGCCCTCTGTGATCTGCTGCTCCTTAGCACAGAGGGTCTCATCAGGCAAGTGCCCATTGGTGGCCATCTTGACCACAGCCACCCTAGAGCCTCCAAATATAAAATCTCTGGTGACAGCAGGAAAAGTGCCTACAAACCTTCAGCCCTTGCCTTGAGGGGAGCAGAGTTCAGGTTCTCAGGGGCAAGTTACACAGGACCCCTGGAAAACGGTTCTGAAAGTTGCTGGGGTTTATCAGTGCTGGTCACTTTTGATTGAAAAATCCCTAAAGGACAGGTCAGTCATGGGTCGCAACCACCACAGGCTCAAGAGGTGCAAGTCCTTCTTGTCACACTGAATTTCATTTTGTTGTAGATGAATAATGAGATGGTTGGCTCTCACAATCAAGGGGTGAACATTACATGTATGTTAAGAGACGTTTCGTAGATGTATAATTATGTTACTGTAATATGTATCCTATCCCAACCCCACCACCCGTGTGGTATCATGGGATGGCCTTGGTAGTCAGGGCATTTGGGGAGGATCAGCTTGTTCCTATAGTAACACCTGACCTCCAGTCAAGATGGAAGAAAGTGATCTCTACCACTAGACAGCAAGGAAGTAGTCGACTGACAAGACTCTAGGAGGGGCTAAAGATATAAAAGGGAGACCATCCATTTTGAAGAGGACCATGTGGCTGGTAGTCACGGGGGCTCCCAGTGCTGAAAACCTTTTACTTATTCATCCTTTGTTGTAATTTTTATTAAGGTTTAATAAACCTCTGAAATTTTAAAAGTGAGCAGTTGTTTCTCACAATGGTCTGGGATAAAACTTCATCTCTGTGGCCGTAGGAGATTTCAAAAGAGAAGCGCACCCTGCCACAATTTCGGCAGCTCAGTCGAGTTCTACTGTGACCACCAGTAAGTGCTGTTAAAAATAGCTTAGGAACTGTTGTAAAATAGTTGATAGCTTGTTAGGCATGTACTGTTAGCTTGGTTATTATATTGTAAAAGGGGTTAAATGGGTAGTTATAAGAAATACAGTACTCAACGTACCATAACACACCTCAGTAAAGTGCACCACCCCCCAAGCCAAACCAGCCAGCTTGGACAGAACTGCAATGGGCCAATCAAGCACCTTAAACATTCATGGAAATGAAGGATCCAAAAAGAAACTAGGATAAAAAGGGGGCTTCTGACCCACTGAATTCATGCTGCTCCTTCTGGGACATCAGGGACATCACTACATCGCTGCTGAAAAGAAGACCCAGTGCTGGCATTGCAGCATCCTCGATGGGAACACTACTGCTCAACCCACAGGCTCCCTTGCTTTAGGCCTTTCTTTTTCTTATTATAAATGCTGAAATCACTTTAGTACTGGGAGCCTGATCTCATTTTTAACAAGTGCAGGTGTCCCCCGGGGACAGCAGAAGACTAAATAACGAAAAAGAAGAGGGGGACAAAAAAGCAGACGAAAATTGTGAGTATTTGCGTGTGTGTGAGAGTCAGAGACTGTTCTTGGTGTGTGTGTGAGAATCAGAGACTGTCCTTGGAGTGTGTGTGAGAGTTATTGGACTCAGGGGTGCTGAAGAACACTGGGGTGTGCCAGGTTGAGAGCCACTAGACTTGGGGGGCTCGAGAACACCTGGGGGGTGACAGGTTGAGAGTTACTGGACTCAGGGGTGCTCAAGAACACCTGGGATAGCCAGGTTGAGAGCTACCGGATTTGGGGGGTCATCTGACTGCGCTTGTGCAAGTGGTAGGAGTCCGTATAGGGCTCCACAGCGTGCTGTGGCTCGGGCAGCACCTGGGGTGGAGGCTGACTCTGGTGCACAGCTAGTGTATAATTTTCTGAGCCAGCCGAGGCTGGGGTCACAGTGCGGCAGGTCAGCCGAGTGGGGAGAGGGGTGGAGCAGCCTCTCACTGCAATGGGAGTGGGGCAGAGATGCCACTCGCTGAGCTGGGAGCGGAGCCACAGCTTGCTGAGTGGGGAGAAGGGTGGAGCTGCCAGCTGCCACTCGCCGAACTGAGCGGGGAGTAGGGCAAAGATGCCACTCACTGAGCCAGGAGTGGGGCAGGGACACCACTCGCTGAGAGAGGAGCAGGGCAGATACAGGGCTGTACCGGCTCCCCTGTAACACCTGCTGGCATAAGGCTGTGGGACCAGAGCATCAAGCTGAGGAGGAGAGGAACGGCAGGAACCAATCCGGTGATATGGAGGCCCCTGGATCACAGGCAAAGTTTTTTTCACTTTTCAGAAGAGAGATAAAGTTTTTTCTCTCTTTTCTTCCCTTCTCTTGCCTCCTTTCCTTGTTTCCACACCCCCCCGCCCCTTCCTTTTCCCTTCTTAAAAAGGTGGGCCTTGCTGGGAGAGCTTGTCGTTAGCTGACTGGGGAGGCGGGCTCTGTTGGGAGAGCCTGTGGTTGGAAAGGCAGGCTCTGTCGGGGGAAGACCTGTGGTTGGCCTGTCAGGATGGGACTACGGGTAAGTAGAGTATCCCCAAGGGGACAAGTAGACATTGAGGAGGTACCGATAGGTACACCTCCAGATAACCCACTGGGAAGGAAACTAGCCCGGCAGAAATATGACCCCAATACCAAAGATAAGGACAAGCTCAAAACAATTCAATACTGCTCAATAGAATGGACCAGAAGGGAAATTAGGAGTAATCATGTATACTGGCCAAGATATGGATCAGATGAAGGATGGCTATGTCGAGCATTGTCAAAACATATGTGTAAGAGCTAAGAAGCCATTCAACCAAGAAGAGAGAGCTATGCTGCCTGCTGGGAAAGAGAGGCTTCACCCTTGAAGGTGAGCGTGTTTAAAGTATCAGAGAATAAAGAATGCTGTTGAGGTGCCTTTTTATTTCATGTATTGTTGATATCAATAGTCTGTTCCAGTTCACCCCCTGTATTTTGTATTTCCCTAAGTTGGACTATTCCCGGGTTATATCCCTCCCCTTTTACCCTTCAAGCATTGCAATCCCCACCCAGTATTCCAGTGCCTTCCCTATCCATCATTGTAAACTCTGCTCCCTGTTCTGGACCCTTCCCTGTCAGTCTCCTGCAAGCCCTTCCCCTGCCAATTTTGCCCCCCTGGAATTCCCCTAATGTATGGTGCCCCATTGGTCCATGTAAGCTGCCCTCTCAACCCCCTTATTCCCATTGGTTCCTGAATTGTATTCCCCTCCTGTTGCTCCTCTCTCTCGGGTATCCCTATTGGTTTAGAGATTATACCCACCCTCAGTTCTAGTGCTGTATAAAATCCTGAGCACACTGGTGCTTGGGGCTCTTCAGTCCCTGTTCCCTTCGATGAATAAACGATTCTCAGAATTTCACTCAAAGGCCTCCCTCTCCTCTTTTGTCCACTCCCTGACACTGATAACCATTCTAGCTGTAGAGGGGGTGGTTCTAAGGTGCAGCTCTCTCTATTTTGATGGGAAGCTATTCCCCACTCATGTCACCGCATTGCCCCAAGCTAGCCATGGACTCCAGTGCGGTGTCAGTTGGCGCCCAACGTCAGGCCTCCCCTCAGGTCCCAGACCCCAGGAAGAGATTGTGTGCTTCTCTGTGCATTGCAATTAAACCTGTTGGCCATCAGCTACCGCAGTTGTAGCAGGCTGTTTTCTGCCTGGCAGCGCTCCTGAGGATGCAGATGA
This sequence comes from Motacilla alba alba, assembly GCF_015832195.1. Lineage (NCBI taxonomy): Eukaryota > Metazoa > Chordata > Aves > Passeriformes > Motacillidae > Motacilla > Motacilla alba. The sequence goes on from NC_052018.1 coordinate 1,105,125, forward strand.
GAATCCTTAAAGCACCAAGACTGTCTCCGGGTGCAGAACTTTGTCTGTAGTGTCTCTGTCCGGTCAAGACTAAAGGTGAGAGGGGAGGGATCTTTAGGCAGGGAAGGGTATTTTGTCTCAGGGAGCCTAAAAGCCACATTGTTCAGTTGGCTGTGGAATATACCCTATCCTTTGGGATAGTCTCCTGGACCCTTATTTTTAGTTAGTTGTTTTCACATTTTGCTGTGGGTGGAGTTAGAGGTTGCTACGTGGACTGGAATCCAAAATGGGTGCTAGGTTATCCATGTGGTATGGAGGGGCTTGACAGCTGGCCTGCAAGCAAATCTGAGTTAATAGAAGAACATAGCAAGGAAGAAGACAAGGCCGTCAGCATGGAAACAGATTAGAAAAGATACATGAAATTTTTTGTAAGGTAGACTACAAGCATAAGTAGATGTGCATGCCTTTTGAAATTTCTGTAAAACTTTTGCCAATTATATTGACGCTAATTGTTTTGCACCAATGAATATAATAATTTATTGTGATGTAATTAATAATGTAAGATCCCACTTTGTTAAGAGTATGTAAGCTGGAGAACATGCAGAATAAAAAAAAAAATTTCTTCTTAGACCCTGATCACATGTGTATGTCACATCTGACCTAACAGTGACATTTGGTGACCCCGACGTGATGGAACTGCCAGGCGAGGGGCAGTGAGGTCGGAGCCCAGTGAAGCTGTGAGCAGCAGGGTGCAGCTGCCAGTCCAGACCTGATTTTGACGCCTGGAAAGAAGGTGAGCCACTAGGAACAATAGGAAATATTTTAACAAGCAAAGAACAAATCGTTTTATCTACATGGAAATCTTTGCTAAAAAGAAAAAGAGTTAAAACAACAGACTATGCTCTGCATAGTATTTTAATATGGGCAAAGTCTCAAAATTTTAAGACCGATGTAACTACTGCTATTAGTGTTAGAGCTTAGAAAGAAGTTGGAGAAACACTCTGGGAAGTAATAAGGGATAAAGCTAATAAGGGATAAAGCTAATAAGCTCTTGTGATGTAGTTAATAACTTAAGATCACACTTTGTTAAGAGTATATAAACTAAAGAACATGCAAAATAAAAAACTTTTTCCTTCTTAGACCCTAATCATGTGTGTATGTCACATCCAACCTAACGGTGACATGTGGCAAAGAGGAATCTTTCTCCCAGTTGTGTGAATCCTGGAGGGTGGTGGAAAGTGTTTTTCTAAAGGGTTGTTAAAAAGATTTACTCATTGGCTTTTCCTCCATTTCCATGAATATCCCCAGCAAATATAGTCTCTGTCCCCTTTTGAGATAGAGTTTGGTTAAAATTGACAGATTTGATGAACCAAGGGGATACTTCCACTCCAAAATTTCTTCCTTTATTTGTCTTAATTTGGTTGGTATTAGTAGAAAAAACAGAAACGGAGGAAAGGCCACAGGAATCTACCTCAGTTTCCCCTTCCCTCTCACCCCAACCCTCATGCCCTGTGCCAGGGGAGACTCACAGAGCTGCCCATGGAGTACAGGGCAGCCATGAGTGCCTAAGTCTCCTTGGCTCCCTGAGCTTCCTCCAGCACCCTAGCCTTGACAGTAATGGCCATGCTGCCAGGTACCCTTGTCCAAAACCCTCTACCCCAGTTTGCCCCTCTAAGGTGGCTTTGAGACATAAGCTTCAAGGAATTTAGAGATTTTTGGTACTAGACCAATATCCATATTTTTTTTAATAAACCATTTTGGTGACCGTGGCAGGACAACAGCTCTCTCTGGCCGTGGGGCCAGTGGGGGTCTGGGACCCCTCTGGGCACCCACGCAGAAATTTCTGGGAAGGGGGATCCTGCGATCCTGCTAACTACCCGGGGAAAGACCAGAACCTGCTGGAACTATGGACAAAAGGTGTGTTTATATTTGGGGAAAGGTACCTTATTATAAAAGCACTTAATAAGATGCGAGAGATGTCTCACATCAGTGGTCTAGTAACCTGTGTCCCATAGTGGGGACCCAGGGGTCTGGTAGTCCTTGTCTCGTAGTGGAGACGGCGGCGGCAGTGTTGTTATGAGTAGAAAAGTTATCCATTTTTTTTAAAAGTTGCAGAGTTAACAGGTAAAACCAATTGCTGCTAAGTTGGAGTTTAAACTATTTGTTGTTAATAATTTCACATTGTAATCACCTGTTGTTAGTAGTTTTTCTTGAATTATCTGTTGTTGATGGTTAGAAGTCATCGGGTATCCCCCCTGCTCCCTGCTGCACCCGGGACTGAGGAGGAGGTGAAATCGGAGCTGGTATGCAAATGTGGGGAGCTGGTATGCAAATGTGGAAACACCTCACCAAATCTAGCAAGAAAAACCCCTAAAACAACAAGCCACCATGGAATTAAGAGATCTACGTGATGTCTAGAGGAGAGGAACTGAATCCAGTGCCTGCTAAGATCCTTTTTACCTTTCACCCTAACCTAGAAGGATGTCAGCTCAAATGTCAAACTGTAAAACTGGAATCTTCTTATGCTCTCAGAGGAGGGAAGCCCCACCTCTGCCTCTGCAGCAGACAAGGCTGCAGTCTTCCTCTTCCTCCATGCCACTCCTGGGAGCAGCGGTGGCATGTGCGTGACCCGTCGGTTCTCCCCACCCGAGCTGCTTTCTTTTTAATAAAGGCATTAAAAAAGAGAAAGATCTCCTGCCCTATTTATTTCAATGTTGTGGAGGAGTGGTGGTTCTGGTTTTAGTTTGTAGTTTAAAGGTGCACCTCAGTGATACATAATTTGGGTGGCCAGTCTGAATTTTTGGGACATGAAGGATCCCATTGTGGGTCACAGACAATCCTGTCTGTGGCCCCGCACGCTGTGTGTGTCTGTATATTGTAAATGGTGTAAACCGTGTTTGTTTGATGGTTTTGTGATTTTGTACGCTTAGCTGTAGAAAACTATTTATGTCCTGTATTTGTTGTGGTTTGCGAGAGTTTGTGTTGTAAGCGTTATAATTTGTGTGATTTGGCGTGTGTTATTAACCTTTGTAAGTGTTTTTGAGAGTTTTGTAAGCTTAAAGGTGTAAAACGTTTTTGAAATCCCCACCTGATTTGCGGAGGGACACTTTAGTTTGAGAGAGCGGACTGATTTAAAGTGTTAGTATTGTGCACAGACTGCATGTTAGTGGAGAATTAGGCTGTGTGTGAGCCTAGATAGTATGTGGTTTTGGCTGTAAAATTTTATTTGATGTATTGTTAGGTGAAAAAGGCTTTGTGTGAGTTTTAACTTTTTGTGGTTAAAAGAGCGAGTGAAAAGCCCAAAACTATTCAGGTGATCTGGGAGTCATTTGTTTCCCAGGTAACCAGAGGGGAGTCCAGGCTTTGATAGACTTTGACAAGTAAGTGTTTTGACAGTTTTTATTTGTATGTGAGGTTTGCAGTTGCTAGAGTGTGTGATAATATTTTAAACTGCTGGTGGCTTACCCCCTGCTTCTTGTGGAGGGATTTGTGCTGTGCTCTGGCTGAAACTTGTGTGATTTTCAGCAGCATCTTATTAAAACTTTTGTTGAGTGTGTTTGGGGTTGTGAAAAACCCCTGGCTGGATTTTTTTGTGAGCAGCTTTGATTGTATGCAGAAAACAGAGAGCTCAGAACTAGCGCTGGCAGAAGTAGCAGAGGGACTTCTATGGTGCCGAGATACGCAGCTGAACTCTCTATTCTGTAACGTTTTTCATCAAAGGGTGAGACAAATTTGGTCTGCATTCTGAAAAGCTTCGGAACAGGCTATAGTAGTGATTCACACAGCTCTTGGTGCAGCACGGAATCGTGAAATTTCTGCCGAAACCCGACTGATACTTTGCAAGGTTCCCATCTGTCCTTTGGTTACAGCGCGACAAGAGATATGCTTGGCTCTCAGCTGCACACTCGCTGCAGTGTATGAAAAGTTGCTTACAATTTTTAAATGTATTTTAATAGTAATATACTCGGAGCAAAGCATAACAGAGGACCTGATTTAATAAGTGATTAATAACCTGCAACATGGGTGGAGTGCCTGACTACATTGTGTGTTTTTTAGGTTGAATAAAAAGGAAGTTGCTCCCCCCATTCCACTTTTGTGTAACTACAAGTTCTTTCTTTAACAGCTGCTGCTCTGAACCCTGTTTTGAAGGACTGCTAACCCTTTCTTTTTTTTCAGAAAAAAAAAAGAATATAAACAAGTCGTTTTATCCCTTTTGTTTGTTAGCACAACTATATGAGCAGGAACAGGAGGCACAGGAATCAAGAGCCTGGTTCAGGGGTATTCCCCTGCCCAAAGAAAGATTGCTCCTGTAATCCGTGGATTGTGTTTCAGTGTGCAGTCTGTCAGGACTCCTGGGTCCAACAGGGGTATAGGTGGCTAATACCTAAGAGTGGAATTTGTGCTCTCTGTCATACAAAGGAACAAAAGGCTACCCAGATAGATATACCACCCTGGACCCTGGATCGGATGAAGGGACAAAAGAACTGATAAATTTATTTTTAGGACAATCCACAGGAGATATCAGGCAGAAACTCCAGAATATCCAGGGCCCAAATAGCTGAGACTTGGAGATTTTATTGGATGAAGCATGGAGAGTAGTAATCAGGAGGAAGGATATAAACAAGAGATGAAGAAATTAGTAGCAATAGTAAGGGAGGGAGAAAAGGGGAAACGTGAGCAAGACCCGCCGAGCCAAGGACCACCCCAGCTGGGAAAAGATCAATGTGCATTTTGCAAGAAATTTGGACACTGGAAAAACCAGTGCCCAGAACGAAGAAGGGGTGATGAACAGAAAAAAGGCAATTGAGGGGGAGAAAGGGTGGTTTCTCATGCGAAGGAAGACTAAGGAGGATCAGAGGGTCCTACGCTAGGGGACACTCTGGTTATAGCTAAACTGGGGAACAAAGAAAAGGAAGTGGAATTTTTAGTGGACACAGGAGCAACATTTTCAGTGTTGAATAAGGAACTAATACCTCTAAGAAATTATTATGTTATGGTAAAGGGGGCTATTGGTCAATCTGAAAAAACATATTTTTGCAAACCATTAAGGTATAAATTGGGAAAGCAATGGGGGATTCACCGATTTTTATATATGCCTAACACTCCATCTGCACTTTTGGGCAAGGATCTGCTAGAGCAGCTGGATGCAAAAATAATATTTAAAAACAGAGAAATTAGCTTGGAGGTAAAGGACCAACAATATATGGAGTTGTTAAGCCTAAAGTTAATAACCAAAGAAATTGAAATTGTAAGTGAAGAAGAGAAAAACTTCAAGAAAATAATGGATCAAGTATTCCCTGGGCTACGGGGTTCTAATATACCAGGGAGAGCAAAGTATGCATTACCCACAGAAATCAAGCTCAAGGAAGGGGAACGACCAGTGAGGGTTAAACAATACCCACTAAAGAAGGAAAACAGAGAAGGGATTAGCCCCATCATAGAAAACTTTTTGCAAATAGGACTGTTAAAAGAGTGTCAATCTGATTTTAATACTCCCATTTTGCCAGTAAAGGATCCTGATGTGTCATATAGGTTAGTACGAGACTTAAGGGCTGTTAACAAGGTAACTGAAGACTTGTATCCAATAGTTGCTAACCCTTATACCTTGTTAACTCGTTTAACACCTGAACTAAACTGGTTTACCATTTCAGATTTGAAGGATGCTTTCTTTTGCCTCCCTCTCCTTGAAGCCAGCCAGAAAAATTTTGCATTTGAATGGGAGTACCCCAAAACTTGACTGAGAAACCAGCTCATATGGTGTGTACTACCACAGGGTTACAAGAACTCTCCCACTATATTTGGGGAGCAACTTGCCAAGGATTTAGAGTCTTGGAAACCCCCACCAGGAGAAGGGCAGTTGCTCCAGTATGTGGATGACCTCCTAATAGCCACCCAGACCCAGAAGACATATGTGGACTAGACAGTAAGCCTCCTAAACTTTCTGGGACTGCAGGAGTATCAACTATCCCAGAAGAAAGCCCAAATGGTGAGGCAAACAGTCATTTACCTGGGTTATGAAGTGAGTGCTGGACAAAGGACCTTGGGGCAGGATCACAAAGAAGCAATATGCCAGACCCCGAGACCTCAGACAGTGAAAGAACTGAGAACCTTTTTAGGCATGACAGGGTAATGCAGGCTATGGATCTATAACTATGGGTTACTTGTTAAACCTCTATATGCCCTGATCATGGAAGGGAGCAGAGATCTTCAGTGGACAAAAGAAGCAATTCAAGCCTTCCACCAACTAAAGAAGGCTCTCATGTCAACGCCGGCTCTAGGACTTCCAGACGTGAGTAAACCATTTTTCCTGTTTTCCCACACAAAACAAGGGATTGCCTTGGGAATATTAGCACAGAACTTAGGCCCGTACCGGAGAGCAGTGGCCTATCTCTCCGAACAGCTGGACACGGCAGCTAAGGCTTGGCCAGGGTGTCTCACAGCTGTTGCAGCAGTGGCAGTGAGCATTCAGGAAGCATGCAAATTCACCCTGGGCCAGAAGATGACTGTGCTAGTTTCCCACATGGTGTCTGCAGTTCTTGAAGCAAAAGGAGGACATTGGCTCTCCCCACAGAGGTTTCTGAAGTACCAAGCTATACTAGTAGAACAAGATGATGTTGAAATTGTGGCAACTAACATTGTGAACCCAGCTTCCTTCCTCAGCAGGAATATGGGAGAACTAGTGATCCATGACTGTCTGGAGACCATTGAAGCCACCTGCTCCAGCCACCTGGATCTGAAGGACACCCCACTTGAAGATACTGAGACCTGGTTTACTGATGGAAGCAGTTATGTCATCAGTGGAAAAAGGCACGCTGGATATGTGGTTACCACAAGCAGAGAGGTAATAGAGTCTGGATCTTTACCGCCAAACACCACTGCACAAAAGGCTGAAATAATCACATTAACTTGAGCCTTAGAGCTGGCAAAAAGAAAAGAGATTAACATCTACACAGACTCAAGGTAAGCATTCGGGGTGGTTCATGCACATGGAGCCATTTGGAGAGAGAGGACTGTTGAATTCACAAAGGAAGAATATTAAACATGCACAAGAGATACTGAGACTACTAGATGCAGTACAACTACCTGAGAAAGTAGCCATCATGCACATTCAGGCACACCAAAAAGTGAGCTCTGAATTGGAAGAAGGAAACATGCTGGCAGACAGAGAAGCAAAAGACGCAGCCAAAGGTGAGGTATTTGAGGAGACAATTGAGGCAACATTGATCCCAGATGGAAAAATTTCTATTGAAGGTAAGCCAGTGTACAATAAAAAGGATAAGAAACTTATTAAGGCAGAAAAAGCAAATTATAATCAAGAAGGATGGGCTGTAACAGAGGAAGGGAAAATTGTAGTGCCTTCCTATTTGCTGTGGTGATTAGTGCAAAAAGAACGTGAAAAAACACATTGGGGAGTGGATGCCCTGTAGAACCATCTGAAAGGACAAATTATGGCTGGGAAACTACAGGGCACAGTAATACAGGTAACTCGTCAGTGCAGTCTTTGCCTCCAAACTAATCCTAAAAACATCCCAAAGCCTAAAGTTGGACAAATTGGGAAAGGTTGCGGACCTGGGCAACCATGGCAAATTGATTTCACAGAATTACCCAGGAAGGGGGGATATCGTTACCTCCTGGTATTGACTGATGCATTTTCAGGTTGGCCAGAAGCTTTCCCTACTAGGACAGCTAAAGCACGAGAGGTAACCAAAGCGCTGTTGCAAGAAATAATACCAAGGTTTGGAGTTCCAGCCATGATATCCTCAGATAGAGGGCCGCATTTTATTTCCAAAATTGTGCAACAAATTAGCCACTACCTGGGGATAGAGCTGCAGACCCCATATCATCCTCAATCGAGTGGCCAAGGGGAAAAGATGAATCATTTGATTAAACAACAAATTGTAAGACTGGGACAAGAGGCAAACCTACCTTGGCCTCAGGCTCTTCCATTAGCATTACTATGAATTCGGACAAAACCAAGGACAAAAGAAAAATTGAGCCCCTTTGAAATATTATATGGGAGACCATATGCAGTTCAAGAAGGAACCACACCTACACAAGTAGGGGAGGAAACCCTACACAAGTATATGGTAGCCCTGAATAAACAACTGAGAGAAATTGAAAAATATGTGGCTGGAGCCCAAAACAGAGAATTAGATGGACCAGTACATGATGTACAACCTGGGGACTATGTATATGTTAAGTCTTTAGCAGAAAAGATCCTGGAACCGCAGTGGGAATGACCTTTCCAGGTGCCACTACCTTTCCCGGTGCCACTACCTTTCCCGGTGCCACTACCTTTACTGCAATCAGGATCAAAGAACAGAAGGCCTGGATCCATCACTCCTGAGTCTGGAAAGTGACACCAGGTGAAAACGAACTGAGGCTGAAGCTCACCCGGAACAGTGAATAAATGAACTCATAGAACATAATGGCGAAGGTAGTAACTATTATAGCCATTGCCATAGTTGTAACAGGAACCAATGCCATACCACACAGGTACAACATAACTGGAATATACCGGTGCCAAGGGAGGGCCTACGATCCCCCCTCTCGTAGGGCCCTAAATGAGATTCTAAAGGTCACAAATGCACGTTTGTGGGAAGGGAGAAATGTTTGGGGATGTAACTACACATTTGTGCAAGATGGGTTCCATGAGGTTTACCATCCACCCGTGAAACTCATTTGGATTAGCTCTGAATGCTGTGACAAATGTTTGAGAAACTGTCCTGAGTTTACACAAAAACTAGCGGGGTGCGCAATAAGAGGGTGTGATCTTGACTTTAACATCACTCAAGTGTGTACTGAATATCACAAGAACAGGACCAGAACTACCCCACCAACGCAAAAGAAAGCTGTTACTACCCAAAGGCCAATCATTCCAGAAGTAGAAGAGCAGCCTATAGTTCCTATGATTACTAGAGTTGGGCTGTATGCCATTAAGAAAACAAGAATTCAGAGACTGCTGGTTAATCCAGAATGGTCTCTGAAGCGAGTAGAAATGGGAATACAAGTCAATGCTTCGGACATATGACCAAAGTGTGCCCCATTTCTCAGAAATCCTTTAATGGATTGGACCACTTGGCTTCAAAAACTAATGCCCTGTAACTTTAGGAGTAAAAGGGATCTCACTGGGCTGCTAGGGACTGGACTGAGAGTACTAAACACCATAGATTCAGAAGTGTTAATGAATAAATTAACCATAGTGGGGAGTGACTTGGTTAAATTACAGCAACCTTTACAACCCTCCCCACTAGCACTAGGTGACAACCATTGGAAGTTATCCAAAGTATTACCAGAGTGGGAGAGCACTGAAGAGCAGGACCATGAAGTAATAATTAATGCATTAGGCACAGCCAGTGAAAACATTTCACTAGCTCTTGGGTGTACTCAAACACAACTATGGATGCAGTCAGTGGCCGCTGCAGTCATCAGGGAGGAGGGAGAGGGAATATTCCCTGCTGAACTCCTCAAAATTGTTTGGGATAGTGCATCCGATATGGAAAGGGAACTGCAAGCTTGGTGGACTTTGGTCAACTTCACTTATAACCCTATGACTAGTAAAGTAACAGCCTTTGTTTTAACAATACATAATGCATCAGTGAGCTTAATTCACCCAATAGTTCCCCTGGGATTAAACCATGAGGGGACTGTGTTGTATCCCTCTGAACATAGAACGTGGGCACAAGAAATTAGAGGAAAGTGGCCAACTATCAGCCTAGAGCCCTGTTCTATGAGGAAACAACTGAGGTACATATGCAAGGGGACATTAGAAGGTGATAAAGACACGTGTGGACACAGACCAAAGCATTTGCCACTTTGAAACGCATTCAGGCAACCAGACGACTTTGCTTGTATATATAGGACAAGGTTGTGTCTGTATCAGGATAGCATGGCCCACTGTAATGATAGACAATCTAAGCGTGAATGAGACTCAGTTTAATTTATGTGTCTGTAACTTTGTCAAAATTGAGGGATGTGACTTGTCCTATCAGGCACCTGTAGTATCATACCAGTATATAAAAGCCAACTTAGTTACTGTGCAAGAAATAGTGCCTGTGCCCATAGGAATTAATTTGACTTTAGTTGCTCAGTTGTTGAAACATCAAGAACTGAGGGAAATTTTGAAAGGGATTAGACATGCAGGGAGAAAGACTTTAATCACTATATACCATGATACAGAAACCATCAAAGGAGTTTTTAAACAATTTGAGGAACACTTGTCTCATCATTGGTGGGATGTGCTTTTTGGATGGTCACCAACAGCAACCGGCATACTTAATACTTTAATTCAGCCTATCATTGTGTTGCTTATTTTAATTAGTACAAGCTTGGTTTTATCTATTGTGATACTTTTTTTGGAATTGGAAGATGATACAACAGATGACAGCCCTAACTTCGCTATCAAAAGCATATGGTTTAGTCTTGAGAGACGCTAGGCACATGTTTTGGGCAGACGAAGAAGAATCTGCATATTGAGTAAAAGAATTTACTCATTCCAAAGAAGAAGTGGGAAATGATACATAAACTTTAAGGAATTTAGGGATTTTAGAGGAGCTAAGATTTTAGTTAGAGATAAGCTTTATTAGAGTTAATTAAAATAAATGGGTAGGCCTTGATGAAGTTAAGAGTTAGTAGTTAACTAATAATTGATTGCTTGTCAACACAATGTTTGGTTAGCTGGGTTTATAATGAAGAATACAGAAACTGACAAATAGCTTTTAGGAACATAAGACAATTGTGGGCCTCCTCTGCTCTGAAACCAATTGAAGACAAGGAATGGGAGTTCTACCAAGGGTTCATTTGTCATATTTGCATTGAAAAGGTAGAAAGGTCAGAATGAGGAAGACTTCATTTACTCCCTCATTTTGGGACCCCTCCCCATGAAAGGGACCACTGACCCATTTCAAGGAACAAGCTACACATGCTTAATAGCTTTTGAACTAATTACCACACGAAGCGGGAAATGGGATGTACCAAAGTTATGAATGTATTTGTATTTTGGGTATTCAATACTTGTATAGATGAAAGGACTCTGTAATCACCTGTAAATTGCGGTGTGTATTTGGGAGCTATCCCGCATGCTGCTGGCGTCACAATAAACATACACTTTCTAACTTCAAACCGTTAGAGAGTTTTTGTCCGTCACAGTTGGATGTCAGTACTAGATCAATATCCATATTTTTTTAATAAATCAGTTTGTTTTTAAATTCCACCCTGCTCCTCTCAAAATGGCTCCTGGAGGGCCCAGGATGGTGGGGGCCACATGGTCAAACTCCTGCCTTGTGCTCCTCCTTCCTATAATCTCTTCCTCTGCCCAACCCCTTCCTGTCCCCAGATCCTCCCCTTCCCTTTCCCTCAGGACACTCCTTCTCTACTTCAGAATCTCTTCCTAAAACCTCATTTAAAGTCTCCACCCCTTCCTGTCGCTGCCTGTCCTCTGATCCCTCTTCTTCCTTCTCGTGCGGTTCCCATGGGTCACACCCCCTTCCGACTCCCAGTTCCCACACTCCTTCTTCCAGTTCCCATGATCCAGAAACTGGATGTGACGGGTCTGGAAACTGGAACCCGGAACTGGAGGCCTTCCCTATGCTGTGCCAGTTTTTTGTAATGGTAGGGGAGGTAGGCTCCATGCGTGGAAGCCCTTCTCCTACCAAAACAAAAATGAACTTTGCAAGGCTTAAAAAGAATTTGGATGGAAGAGTGAATATTTTAAGGGCCTTTTAAAGGCTACCTTCTTGTCCAATGAGCTTGTTCCCAATGATCTGAAAGATCTGTTTACATGTCTCCTTTCCCCAGCAGAATATCTGCTGTGGGAACAGACATGGAAAAGATCATTGAGAGTGCTCCTTCCTGAGCTCTTGCAAAGCAAGGCAACGGCTGTTGATGCGAATATCATAACTATAGACCATCTATGTGGCAAAGAGGAATGAGCTCAGCCCAGAGAGTAGGCCCAGGGTATACCCAAGCCTGTCTTAGAAAAAATCGGGGAAACCACTGAGAAGGCATTTAATCTTTTGCCATCTAGAAAGCCCCAAATGAGTTTTATTAGTATCAAACAACACCCATCCAAGATGTTATTGGACTTTATAGACAGGATGAGAACACAGGTTGAAAAGCAAGTCATAAACCCTGAATTGCACCAAGCTATCGTTTTGGAACTGGTAAAAGTGAATGCTAAGAAGGCATGTAGATGGATCATCATTGGGCTTCCATTAGACCCACCTCCTACTCTGGCCACCATCACTGAAGCCTGTACCAAGAGGATTATCATCACACAAGGAAGAAAACCACCACCACCAGAGAGCGCTGTAACAGCAGCAACTTCAAACAATCAACCGCCATTCCACTGTGGGCTGCTCTTACAGATATGGACAGCCGGGGCACTTGGCAAGGAATTGACCAGGGGGCAACACTTGCCTGACTGGACAAAACAACACCGATGGAGGGAATTACATAATAAAAAAACCTAGGGGAGCAGTGCATGCCTGTCGACACGAATACACAAATGGGGCTGTGTTCACGGGGGAAGGGGGGAATCAAAGAGGTGCAAATAAAATATGGCATCCGCAATCACCAGTCGAACTGACAACTATTAAAGACAGGCTCTTCAAGTCCCAGAACTGGACTGTATTTGCTGTGGACCCACCGGATGGACAGTTAGTGACTACAGGACTGAACTCTAAGTATATTGTCATCGGGGACAGCAAGAGAGTGAGATCTCTCTGGTCATCCTTTTGAGTGATCTGGATGGACTCATTCTCTGGCACATTGCAACTACCCACCCTTCTATTTGGCCAAGGGCCAAGTCATCACTCAGGCCATCCCCATTCCATCGTGAATCCCAGTGGTCAACCACACACCAGGCATCTACTGGGCTGAAGAGGTGGGTGAGAACAAACCTATTATCAGTGATATCCAGCGTGGTACCGAACAAATGGACATGAAAGGACTGCTGGATATGGGGGCAGATGTGACGATCATCCCTGAAAGGAGATGGTCACCACATTGGGAGCTGCAACCCGTGGCTGGCAAAGTGCAGGGTACAGGGGGTGCTCAACTGGCTAGAGTATCAGAGAGCGTTGTGCAAATTGAGGGGCCAGAAGGGCAATTGGCCAATCTACACCCATTTGTAATGGATTGTAAGGCTCCCTTTTGGAGGAGGGATGCCATGTCACAATGGGGGGGTTCATCTAGAAATCCCGAAAACCCCTCAGGATTTTTGAATGCAGCCACTGTAAAGTACCCTACCCACAAACTTGATTGGACCACTGATTCAGCAGTTTGGGTAGATCAGTAGCCACTCAACAAGGAAAAATTAAAGGTGCTATACAAATTTGTAGAAGAGCAGCTGGCTAAAGGTAACATCAAGCCAACTTTCAACCACTGGAACTCTCCAGTATTTGTGATCAAGAAGCCAGGGAAGGACTAGTGGCAGCTCCTTCACGATCTTCGTGAAATTAACAAAGTCATTGTAGACATGGGGTCCCTCCAACCAGAGATGCCTATCCCAGCAATGCTCCCCCAAAATTGGCAATTGGCAGTGCTAAATATAAAAGATTGCTTCTTCAAAATTCCCTTAGACCCTGCAGGTGGCCCACGGTTTGCCTCCTCAGTGCCTTCCACCAAGAAGCCCCAGTGAGACAATTCCATTGCTAGGTGCTGCCCCAGACATGAAGAATTTTCCCACCATCTGCCAGTGGTACATTGCCTCATTGCTGTCCCCGGTGTGTGCCAGAGTGGAGGAAGCCATGACCCTGTACCATATGAATGATGTGCTAGTATGCGCCCCCGATGAGAATATACTACAGCACATGTTAGACCTAGTGGTCAGTGTTCTGACAACTGCAGGCTTTCAATTACAGGAGAAGGTTGAAAGGATGCCCCCTTGGAAGTATCTGGGGCTGGAGATCGCTGAGGGGACCATTGTTCCTCAAAAATTGGTTTTCAACAGCGATCCCAAAACTCTGGCAAATCTGCACTCCCTGTGTGGAAATTTAAACTGGGTCAGGCCTTGGCTGGATCTCACCACCGAAGGCCTAGCCCCCCTCTTTACATTACTGAAGGGGGGAGAGGAGCTAGTTCTCCAAGGTCTCTGACTCCAGAGGTGAAGAGTACCTTAGCAAGGGTGGAGATCACTTACTGAGCTCCTGTGCCCTTCCAGAACCTTCAGGGGCAGATTTCCCTTGCAGATTTGGGCAATGTGTGCAAGGGCTGTGGGCTCGGATTCCCCTCACCCACCTCACAGCAGATGCTCCCGTTGCTCCCAGCCTTGGCTTCCCAGCAGACACCGGCAGCCGAGGGCCCCAGCTCAGGGGACACAGCACAGCAGCAGCAGCAGGCCTGGGGTACACGGTGGGTGTGGAGAAGATGGGAGCCACCTCAAGAACTCAGGAGGAAGAGCAGCAGGAAGGAAGGGCCCAAAATCCTAAAGGAGAAGAGCAGACAGTCAGGAGAAGGAAACCCATGAGCATGGCAGATTCACTGCAGGGAGCACAGTAGGCCAACCCTTCTCTTCCACTGGCAACTGCCTAGGCAGCAAAGACTCCTCAGGGCTCTTGTGGGGAGGTGAGCAGAGCAGGGTTTCACCTGGGACCCACATCCATGTTCCCCCACCAGAAGGAAGCTGCACATGCTGGAGAGGTGGGACAGAGCAAAGCCCATGAAGGTCAGCAAGGCCCAGTGCAGGTGCTGTCCCTGGGTCAGGGCAATTCCAGGCACAGGCACAAGCTGGGAAGAGAATGGATTGAGAGCAGCCCTGAGGAGAAGGACTCGGGGCTGCTGATGGGTGAGAGGCTGTCCAGGGAGCATCTGTGCTCTCGGGGCAGCAGCCAAGGTGAGGAGGGGGCAGAGCCAGGGGAACAGCACTGACAATGGGGCAGCAGGGCCCTGTCCCACCCCTGCCCACATCACGCAGATGCTGCTGGGGGGAAGATCAAGGCCCTGGAGAGGGGAGAGAAGCAGCACTGGGCTTGGATCCCAGCAGGCACTGAGCCCCCCCCACAGCAGCTGGGGTGCTCCCACCAGCAGGATGGGGACAGGAGGGGGACAGCAGAACTAGGAAAAGCGGCTGGCTCAAGACAAAGGCAGTTCAGCAGCAGAGGAAAGTTGGGCATGCAGGCAGAGCACAGGGGGGATTTCAGACACCAATTGTTTTCTTTGCTCATGTGAAAAGTGGATATTATATAGCTCTGCTCAGATATTTACTACATTTATTATGTTGTATTGATTAATAGCACTGTTATTAATTATTTAATAGTATGGTAAATGTAGTTTTGTAGTTAAAATGTAACTTTTGTAGTTAAAATAGAAACTATCCATGTTGGATATTTTCTAGGAAAGGAACGAGGCACTCTCACTGAGATAGCAGCCACAGAACATCTAAACCTTTCCAAGAAAAAGAATTTATTGCTCCATTATCAGAAGAAACTAACTTCTTTCCACATCACTCAGCGCTGAAGATGCCGTCAGGATTAAGATGAAGAAGTTGACACTGACCAGAGAGCATCCTTTGTTTGAATGGAATTTATGCATCATGTATGAGGTGCATGAATATGCAATGGGTTATTGCTTTTAAGGAATAACCCTCTGTTAACGTGGGTCCTTTTTTGGGCTTATTGTGCCCAGACAGAGGTACCCGGACTGTCTGAAACTCTTTGTTTTTATTGTCTTGTATTGTCCTAATTCAAATTTTTCAAATTTTTATTACTCTAATTATATTACTATTTTTATACCCATTTTAGTACTATTAACGTTTTAAGATTCTAAAAACAAGTGATTGGCATTTTTCACAGGCACATGTCCAGCTCCTTCCTGGGCAGCAGAGCCTCAGTGCAGGATGGCTGCTCAGGAAGAGAACTGCTGGCTCAGGGTCACTGCTGGAGCTTTTCCACCTGAGCCACTTGTCCCAGCCTTGTTCCCTCCAAAATTCTCTCCCACTGGAGCACTGGTTCAGTCTCAGGAGCCAGAGGCTGTCCTGGACAACATTAACTCCAGCCCAGCCGCACCCTGAACCTGCCCCCAGGCACCCCTGGCAGTCCCTGCACGGCTTCCCAGTGCTGCAGGAATAGGGGAAAAGCCCCATGCGACTGTGTCAGTGCCCGCAGAGAGGCACGGAGCACATTCAGGGCATAAGTGGGGACCGAATTCCTCCTTGGAAGCAAAGGAGGGAAGCAGCATGGGCAGGAGAAGGAATGATCCCCCCGGCTCCTGCCTGCAGGGGAGCGCAGCCATCCGGCCCCACCGCGGGGCTGGGGGTGCTCGGGCCGGGCAGGGTCGGCCCCGCCTGCGGGGAGCGTTTCCCGGCCGGGCACGGGCTGGCGGCAGGGAAGGGGCTCCGCTCGGCATCTGTGCCCGGCCAGCCCCGCTGCCAGCTCTCGGGCCAGCCTTTGCGCCTCCGCAGACTTCCCTGTACCCCTCCATCCCCCGCATCCCTCCTCCTTCCCCCGCCGCTCCGCTCCGGCCGCTCTGACCCCGGCACCCTCCCAGCTCAGCCCCCGCAGCGCACACGGCTCCCCCGAGCTCCCCCAAAGCGGTGCCAGCAAAGGCGGCTTCCTGCAACCCACGCTCGGAGCACACAGCGCCCGCCCGCTGCCCTCAGCCCCCTCTTCTCCTGCCCTGCCATCTCCCCAGCCCTGGCAAAGCACCGGGAACAGGAGGCAGGGGAGCGACAAGATCCCGCTCCCGGCTGCTCCCGGCTCCCAGCCCCGCTGCTCCTCCCCATCCCTATCCCCATCCCCATCCCCATTCCCATCCCCATTCCCATCCCGATCCCCATCCCCATCCCCATCCCCATCCCCATCCCCATCCCCATCCCCATCCCCATCCCCATCCCCATCCCCATCCCCATTCCCATCCCCATTTCCATTCCCCATCCCCATCCCCTACCTTCTCCCTCCGTGCCCCGCAGCTCCCGGGCTGGGAGAGGTCCCGCGCAGCCCAAACAGCTCCGGCTCTTTTAGAGGGAGCTGCTTCTGCTGTTGTGCAGGCAGTCGGGGAGCAGCTGCTGCTTTCCTGTAAATAAGGTGTTTTCTTGCTGCAGTGTGAAAGTGAAACTGCTGCTGGTTTCACGTGTGGTTGGCCGTGAAAACGTTTCTTGTGAGAGGTGGACTTGAGGAGGTTGGAGGTCTTTTCCAGCCTTGATGATTCTATGATTCCATGGAAGGCAGCAGGAGCTGGGCAGAGCCTGGGGCTCCTGGCTGGAAACCACCCACCCTGCTCCCCTTAGCCTGGATGATGGAATCCCAGAACTGGACATCCGCTGCCAAGGACCTGTCCACCCTTACAGGGAGGAATTCCTAATGCCCAATATCCCATCCAGCCCTGCCCTCTGGCACTGGAAAGCCATTGCATGTGTCCTGTCCCTCGATGCCTTGTTCCCAGTCCCTCTCCAACTCTCCTGGAGCCCCTTCAGGCCCTGGAAAAGGGCTTTGAGGTCTCTCTGGAGCCTTGTCTTGCTCTCCAGGTGAGCACACCAAGCTCTGAGGAGAGATGGGGGATGTTTTTGCCATCACATCAGCTCTGTGCTCTGAACAGCTCAGGGACACCAGAGACAACCTCCAAAGCCATCAGCCCTGAGCTCATGCAGGAATTCTTCCCTGGGAGACTTTGTGAGGGGTTGGGATGGAATTCCCAGAGAAGCAGTGGCTGCCCCATTCCAAGACAGGGACACCTCCCACTGTCCCAGCTTGCTCCAGGCACCATCCAACCTGGCCTTCCTTGGGCACCTCTCCAGCAGAGGAAGCAAAGCAGGAACAGGGCCTGGCTGCAGCTTTCTTGGCAGGGACACCCCACACCTGACAGTAACAGAGCCTTGGGGTTTGGCACCAGACATTCAACACCCAACCAGAGCAGGGGACCTAGATTGCTTTTCCCTTGGCATGTGGATACACAAATCCTGCTCTACAGCCTCAAAACAAGCACTGGAGTCTGGATATGGAGACCTCCAGCCTGCCAGGGCCAGCCATCACCTGCCCCAGGCTGACAAGTCACAAGTGCTGGAGCAGACACAGCTGGCATTTGTCCGCCCTCAGGGGAAGCCTCAGCAGCTGCCAGGCAGGGCTGGGACACATCACCCACAGAGCATGGATTTGGTCCCTCTGGTCCCCGTTTAGCTGAGCCTGTCTCCAGAGGGATATTTCCTCCAGCCAAAGAATTCCCTGCTGCAGGAGTGTTACAGACACAGAATCCCAGGATCAATGAGGTTGGAAAAGACCTCCCAGACTTTCGAGTCCAGCCTGTGACTGATGCGCTCCTTGTCCCCAGCCCAGAGCACTCTGAGTGCCACATTCAGGCATTCCTTGGACACTTCCAGATCTGAGATTCCACCACCTCCCTGGGCAGTGCCTGCGAAGGCGTGACCACTCTTTCCATGGAGAAATTCCTCCTGATGTCCAACCTGAGCCTGCCCTGGCCCAGCCTGAGGCCATTGGCCCTTGCCCTGTCTCTGTTCCCTAGGAGCAGAGCTCGACCCCCCCCCCGGCTGTTCCCTCCTGTCAGGGAGTTGTGCAGAGCCACAAGGTCCCCCCTGAGGCTCCTTTTCTCCAGGCTGAGCCCCTTTCCAGCTCCCTCAGCCTCTCCTGGGGCTCCATTCCCTTCCCTGGACACGCTCCAGTCCCTGCAGGTCTCTCCTGTCAGGAGGGGCCCAGAGCTGCCCCCAGCACTGGAGGTGCCCCAGCACTGCCAGCACAGGGGATGGGCCCTGCCCTGGCCCTGCTGCCACCGCAGAGCTGGCAAAGAGCCCAGGGCCCAGTGGCCTTTGGCACACCTGGGCTCGTGTCCAGCTGGTGGCACCAGCACACCCAGGAAATCTTCTCCAGCACCATTAAACCATGACACCCTCTCTGCCAGCACTGCACCTTGTGCTGCACGGCTTCCTCAGGCTCAGCAGCTCCTCAGTGTCCCTTCAGGAGCAGCCAGAGAACCTTTCCCTCTCTGGCCCTGCCAGCCTGGGACAGCAGGAGCACATTCCTGCCTCGCCCCCAGCCAGCAGGAACGTGCACACTGCAAACTGAAACCATTTGCACTCCTGACTCCATGTCAGGAGTGACCCAGCCAGGGCTGGAGAAGGCTGGGGATCATCCTGCATCAAGCTCCTCTGCTCCTGCTCTGTCAGCTCCAGGGACACCAGCTCCTCTCCAAGGACAGGCTCCTTCCCTAGGACATGTTGCCCTCTCCACATCCCCTCCAAATCCACTGCCTTTTCTCCAAATCGATGGTGTGTGGCCAGACAGATTCTGCCAGGCACAGCTCAAAGGCTGAGGCGCAGCCAGGGACTGGCACAGAGTGCCCAGAGAAGCTGTGGCTGCCCCTGGATCCCTGGAAGTGTTCCAGTCCAGGTTGGACTGGACTTGGAGCAACCTGGAACAGTGGAAGGTGTCCCTGCCCATGGCAAGGGGTGGCACTGGATGAGCTTTAAGGTCCCTGCCAGCCCCATGTGTGAGTCTGACAAGGTAACCCAGCTTTGGAAGCTGCAAAGGGCAGAGCACGCCAAGCCTCAATGCCCAAATCAAGGCTGGAATACGTGACCCAGTACTGAGATTTGTGCTGGATCAGCCACTTTCCCAAGGCTAAAATAGCCAGGAACAAGACACAGCTTGGCACAAGGAGATGGGAACGACATGGGCTCCATGGGTGTGACTGCAGGGAGCAGCCGGGGGCAGCAGCACAGTGGTCCTGAGGTCCATGGGGGCAGTTCCTGGGCTGGCCCTGCTCCCAGGAAACCCACAGCCCCCTCTGAAGTCCCTTTATGGGGGGGACAGCCCCAGAGCTCACTGTGTGTGGGGACAGGTCACCACTGCCTCCCTGGGCCCCAGCCCAGCAGGAGGAGAAGCTCCCAGTCACACCCTGATCATTCCAGCAAGGGGGGGTCCCAGGTCACACACGGTCCCACCTTTACCACGCCGGTCCTCAGTGCACCCACAGACCCCCAAATCCCGGCTCCCACTCACTGCAATTCCTCTGCCACACAACCCCTGGTCTCTCTACAGCCCCCCAACCCATAAACCTCGGATTTCACTGCAGCCATCCCCCCAAACCCTGTGTTTCCCTGCAACCACCCCCAAACCGGGGTCTCACTGCAGAGATCTCTGTACCCTGAAACCTCAGTATCTCACTGGAGCCTCGCTCCAAAACACAGGTTTCCCTGCAACGCCCCATCCCCAAACTCCAGGTTCCCCTGCAGCCCCCTGCCACCACCCCAGGTCTCACTGCAGCACCAACTCTCTGTCCCCAAGCCCCTGGGTGTCACTGCAAAGCCACCAAACCCTGCAGCTCACTGCACCTCCCACCCCTTCCAAACCCCTTCCCGAGCCTCACTGCAGTCCCCCAAAACCCCCCACACCGCTTCAAACCCCCCACCCCAAAACCCCCGGTCTCACTGCAGCACCAATCCCCTGTCCCCAAACCCATCTGTGTCACTGCAAAGCCACTGAGCTCTGGGGCTCACTGTACCTCCCCCTCCTTCCAAACCCAGGTTTCGGTTCTCACTGCAGCCCCCCAAGACTCCAGACAGTGCATTGTCATGAAAATCCACAAATGCTAGATGTTTACGTGTGAGAAGAAGACAGAAGCAGCCCCAGGGGCAGTAAACCAAAGCTAGGCGTGAAATCCACAGCCCAGTTCACATGTGCAAATGCACGCAGCACGGGTGACAGGAAGAGTGGAAGCCATTGTGCAACAGCAAGGTTGCGATGTGGTCACCATCACAGAAACATGGTGTGGGAAATTAATTTGTACACAATTCTCAAAACCTGACAGAAGGTTCACATAGTGTGCATCTGTATGCAAACCTTGAGATAAACAATGCTGACTTAGAAATTGAATAGGACAGACATTGTTGGGAGAGAAAATGGAAGTAGAAACAAGTTTCAAAAGATGGCTTGCAAATAAGACTGGATACTTTGGAGAAATAGGACTATGAAAGATGCACTGTAGTAGGGCCCACGAGGGGTAAATTTAGATTTTTGGTTTTAAGGCATCTACAGCATGGTGTGGCAAAAGCTGGTAGACCAAGAAACACTTATAGTGTATTGTGATTAGGGAATAGTTGGCTTCTGATTTTGATGGCGTGAATTATAACATTGGTATTGTCTCAGCGTCCACATGAGACTGAAAATGGAATAAAAGTTTTTAAAATGCCTCTCAGTTGCCCCATCTCTGGGTCAGAAAAGGGCACAATCCGACATGGTGGGACGACTCACATAGCTGGAGAGCTGTACTGGATGGCTACAAGCTCTTCAGAGGAGACAGGAGAGGGAGAGGAGGTGGAGGGGTGGCTCTTTTTTATTCGGGAGGCTTTGGACACCACAAGTATTGAAACTAATGATGATAAAATTGAGTTCCTAAGGGTAGGAATTAGAGGGGAGGCCAGCAAGGCTGTCATGCTACTGGGAGTCTGTTATCGTCCACCCAACCAGGAAGAAGATGTGGACAACTTATTCTACAAGCAGCTGGAGGAAGTTTCGGGATCACCAGCCCTTGTTCTTGTAGGTGACTTGAAGGAACAGTTTTTGTAGGTGCCTGGCATTTGCTCAGAATCAAACCACGAGAGCCTGGACGTGAAAGCTGGTTTTTATTGATTGATTGGAATAGTAATATCCTCATTAAAACATGTCTGAGATGTCCTCAGTTCTTCAGTGGGGGTCTTATGCACCGGGAGCTGGGAAAGGCGGCTCTGCAGCAGCTGGATATCGCAGAGAGCCGAGGACAGAGCCCTTCCCAAGGACACATGGCCAGGAGGACTCCAGCCACAAAATTACCAAGCCAAACAAAATACACGGAGAATCCAGGAGCTCACACTGTGCCAGAGGAGCTGTGAGCCCTGGGGATGTCCAGCCACAGCCACCTCTGGGTGGGTGATGTTGGGAAGATATTTGAGCTGTGGGACACGTCCCAGTCTCTGCTGGAGTCATGGAAGGAAAGGGCAGGGTCTGCCCCTGGCTCACCCCGGGGATCTCTGTGGGACCTGCTGGGCACCATGTCCAGCATTCCTGGGGTGGAACAGATCCCTGTGCCAGGGAATGTGACCTCCACAGCTCTGAGAGGAGCAGGGATGGTGCTGGCAGCGGGGACAGGCACTGGGGATGCTCTGTGCCCTGCCCTGACTCTGCTGGGAACCATGTCCAGCATTCCCAAGGTGGGACAGATCCCTGTGCCGGAGAATGTGACCTCCAGAGCTCTGAGAGGAGCAGGGACAGGCACTGGGGATGCTCTGTGCTCTCACTGCTGGGCACCATGTCCAGAATTTCCAGGGTGGGACAGATCACAGATCCCTGTGCCATGGAATGTGACCTCCAGAGCTCCGAGAGGAGCAGGGATAGGCACTGGGGATGCTCTGTGCTCTCACTGCTGGGCACCATGTCCAGAATTTCCAGGGTGGGACAGATCCACAGATCCCTGTGCCATGGAATGTGACCTCCAGAGCTCCGAGTGGAGCAGGGATGGTGCTGGCAGCGGGGACAGGCACGGGGGATGCTCTGTGCCCTGTCCTGACTCTGCTGGGCACCATGTCCAGCATTCCCGAGGTGGGACAGATCCCTGTGCCGGAGAATGTGACCTCCAGAGCTCTGAGAGGAGCAGGGACTGTGCTGGGGATGCTCTGTGCCCCCTCACTCTGCTGGGCACCATGTCCAGCATTCCTGAGGTGGCATAGATCCCTGTGCCATGGAATGTGACCTCCAGAGCTCCGAGTGGAGTGGGGACAGGCACTGGGGATGCTCTGTGCCCTCACTGCTGGACACCATGTCCAGCATTCCCAAGGTGGGACAGATCCACATATCCCTGTGCCATGGAATGTGACCTCCAGAGCTCCGAGAGGAGCGGGGACTGGCGCTGGCAGTGGGGGCATGTGGTAAACCTCGGAACAGAGAGAGACATAGCTCTCTCCCAAGATTTTCCTGGGAAGCTGTGAGAAGCTGTGAGACAGCTCAGAAAAAAGAATAGGAAACAATTCTTATCTCCATTTGCTACACCTGTTCTACACACGTAGAATGTGTTATGGAGATTGTTTACCAAAGAGCAGTTTGTTAATTAAACACTGGTGATGGTGTTTAGATTGATTGACCAGTTAGGTCAAAAACTGCATCAGACTGTCTATAAGGGTTATGAATTTCTTGGAATAGTATAGTAAAATATAATATAGAAGAACAAAGCAATTAATCAGCCTTCTACAATCATGAAGTCAATGCTCATTAATACCTGGCTGGGGGCCTACAATGACAGGGACAGGCACTGGGGATGCTCTGTGCCCTCACTCTGCTGGGCACCATGTCCAGCATTCCAGAGGCGGGACAGATCCCTGTGCCATGGAATGTGACCTCCAGAGCTCCGAGTGGAGCAGGGATGGTGCTGGCAGTGGGGACAGGTGTGGATGTGACAGCCTGGTCAGAGAGCGAGAAAACCAGATAAGTTTTCTCAGGGCAGACTTGGGAAATTTTAGGGAGTTGTAGAGAAATTATTACAGCTTGTTATTATAAACAACCTGCCGGTGGTGTTTTCCTACTCTCTATTTTCCTGCTTTTCTCAAAAATTGTTTATAAGAAAGGTGGTTTTTGTTAATTAGCCAATCAGGTATTGATTGATTGACCAATCTGGTCTGAATGTATCAGAACAGTCTATAAAAAGAGGGAATTTTAGTATTAAAGTGGCTGCTGTGCAAATCAGCCTTCTGGTGAGTCTGTCTGTTCTTACTCAGTAGCGACAGACAGGCACTGGGGATGCTCTGTACCTTCACTGCTGGGCACCATGTCCAGCATTCCTGAGGTGGGACACCTCCCTGTGCCAGGGAACGTGACCTCCAGAGCTCCGAGAGGAGCAGGGATGGTGCTGGCGGTGGGGACAGGCACTGGGGATGCTCTGTGCCCTCACTCTGCTGGGGCTGGCATGTCCCCAGCTGCTCCAACCCAGCTCCCTGCTCCATCCTGGATTCTGAACGTCCCTCCAAGGAGCCTTTCTGGAGCCCTCCCACAGTTTCAGTGATGCAGCCCCAGCTCCCCTCTCCTTCTCCTGATTCCCAGGAAGGCACCAGCCCAAACCACAGCGGGCAGAGGCCTCAGAGACTCCCACAGGAGCCAGCTGGGCACCTCTCCCAGCCCTGGTGCGGGACACAGAGTGTGGGGTCTGTGCCCTGCTCCTGCCCCATTTCCCTGGCACTGATTGGGACCCACAGAGAAGGAATGCAAAGAGGAGACCCAGCAGCAGCAGCAGCAGCAGGGAGGAGATGCCCCCAGGGCTGCCCAGAGGTCACAGGGAGGAGAAGGACACAGAGCTGGGAAGGTTGTGCCTGAGGCTGGGGACACGGGAGAGGCTCCAGCCCTTCATGCTCCCAGCAGCTTCTTGACCATGTATCCGGGCATGCTGTAGAGGAACAGGGCCACCATGATGATGAGCAGCAGGGCCAGCACGATCTTGATGATGAGCCACTTGTAGCGGGTGCAGATGAGGTATTTGATGGACTTGAGCGGGTTCAGGAACCAGATGAACGACGTGTCCGGGCGGCTGCAGAGGAACCAAACACCCATCATTAATCCATTACCATGGAAAAGGGGTTCATGGACATTAAAGTTCATCTTTTTTTTTTTTATTTCACTCCCAGCCATGGCAGGGACACCTTCCGCTATCCCAGGCTGTTCCAAGCCCTGTCCATCCTGGCCTTGGGCACTGCCAGGGATCCAGGGGCAGCCATGGCTGCTCTGGGTACCCTGTGCCAGGGCCTGCCCACCCTGCCAGGGAACAATTCCTAATTCCCAAGTTCCCATCCAGCCCTGCCCTCTGGCAGTGGCAGCCATTCCCTGGGTCCTGTCCCTCCATGCCTTGTCCCCAGTCCCTCTGCAGCTCTCCTGGAGCCCCTTCAGGCTCTGCAAGGGGCTCTGAGCTCCTTCTCCTCTCCAGGTGAGCACCCCCAGCTCTGCCAGCCTGGCTCCAGAAACAAAACATCTCCATGGCCTCCTCTAGCCCCTTTCCATCAGATCCACGTCTTTCCTGTTTTGGGGCTCAGAGCTGGATGCAGCCCCCCAGGTGGGAGCAGAATTCCATAATCCCAGGTCCCTGCTGCAGAGAGGCTTTTCCTACTCACTTGGGTTTCTCCAGGGGATCAGGCTCGTTCCGAGCCAGCCCAGCAGGGGATTTTTCCGCCTCCTCTGCTGTCAGAAGGTGCAGCTCAGCCTCGACTTTGCCCTGCAGGGAGCAGAGAGTTGTGCTGAGGCCTGGGACGTGCTCCCAGGGCAGAAGGAACAAAGACATGTGGGGGGATGATGGGTGTCCAAAAAGAGTGCAGGGCCCAGGAGGTGAACCCTCCCTTTTCCCCAGCCTTACGGTGATCTCCAGCTCATCGTTCTCATCTCTGGCCACGAACGGCCACCAGCCCTTGACGCGCTTCTGCTTGAAGATGGAGATCATGGGCAGCTCAGCCTCGTTGGTCACCATCTCCAGGCTGCACTGCTTGGACGTCTTGGCTCCCCGGGGGAAGCGGTTCAGGTCCAGCTCGATGGCCCCTGACAGGACAAAGGGGAGGACAGAGGTTGGCATGCCAAAAAGGCCAAGTTCCTGGCTGGAGATGGGCTGGACCAGCATCTCCTGCCCTGGGGAGCAGCTTTAAACCACCTCTGGGAAGGAAAACAGGGTGTCTTGGCTACAGGAGCAGTGGTGAAAAGGGATCTCAGAATCATGGAAACATGAAGGTTGGAAAAGAGCTCCCAGACCATCCAGTCCAGCCTGTGACTGATCCCCACCTTGTCCCCAGCCCAGGGCACTGACTGCCACATCCAGGCCTTCCCTGGACACCTCCAGGGATGGGCACTCCAAACTTCCCTGGGCAGCCCCTTCCAAGGCCTGACCACCCTTTCCATGCAGAAATTCCTCCTGGTGTCCAACCTGAGCCTGCCCTGGCCCAGCCTGAGGCCATTGCCCCTTGTCCTGTCCCTGTTCCCTGGGAGCACAGCCCGACCCCCCCCCCCGGCTGTCCCCTCCTGTCAGGGAGTTGTGCAGAGCCAGAAGGTCCCCCCAGAGGCTCCTTTTCTCCAGGCTGAGCCCCTTTCCAGCTCCCTCAGCCCCTCCTGGGGCTCCATTCCCTTCCCAGCTCTGTTCCCTTCCCTGGACATGCTCCAGCCCCTGCAGGTCTCTCTTGCTGTCAGGAGGGGCCCAGAGCTGCCCCCAGCACTGGAGGTGCCCTAACAGCGCCAGCCTGTGGTGTTGCATTTTAGTTAAATGGTATTCTCTGTCTCACCCCTTGAAAATGTATGGTTTATTCCAAGCCGTGATCCTCCCCTGAAGTATCATGTATCTGTAATCCCATTGGCCCAAGTCTTATTCTGCGCCCACTTTGAATCCCCCTCTTAAGCTGTGCAAGGGAGACAAGATGCCTTCTTGGCCCTTTTCTCCCTAGGCTCTCTCTCTCCCCTCCTCCCTCCCCCTTTTCCCCCCTTCTCCCATTTCTCCCTTAGAAACCATGCTGTTCCCGGGGGTGGGACCCCCAATAAACCCTCATCTAATTAGCACCTAATTGGGTGGGATCCCAAATAAACCCTCACATAATCAGCACCCTCGGAAGTCGTGTGGAGTCTCCTTGCTTACTTGCTGCTACCAGCGAACAGACAGCTTAGGGGACCCACCCGGGACTCCTCGAGGAGCTCCCCCTTACGAACTCAACAAATGGTGCCCAACATGGGGCTCAACCACCGACAACCGTAAGACAAAAATGGATCTCCATTGCCTCGCCGGCACAGCGCACAACCCCACAGAACACCGCTTCAGCACCGCTGCAGGGCTGCAGCTGCAGCCCCGAGCAGCCCCTCCACCACAGCACAGAGACCCCGCGAGACACCACACCTCTATCCCACCACTGCCAGCTCGGTGCGGCCCTGGCGCCGGCACAGCCCCTGCCCCGGCCCGCCACTGGGTGTGTGCACCCCGGTACACAGAGAAGCCACATGGAGTGCACCCCGCCCGTTGCTCGCAGCACCATCGCCACGTGGCCGCCATGTGGCCGCTTGGAGCTGCCGCTGGAAGCCGGGAGCCGCCACTGCTGCAGTGGACCTGAGGCCCCTGCTGGAGGTGGCATGGGAGGGCCCCACAGAGCGGGTGGGCCCTGCAGATCGCCAAGCCCGAACACCTGATACCCTGGACCACAGCAGCTTCGAAAGAAAAAAACAAAGCCCACCAGTTTCCGTGGGGGAGCCAACAGAGGAGCAAGAAGCAGTTTTCAGCTTTGCCCGAGCCCCACACCCTCCCGAAACTGGTTTTGTCAGTTCTGTGACCTCCTTCCTCAGTCTTACTCTCTCTCCCCTCGCTGCTCCTTCTCCCTAACTCCATTCCTAACCGGCCTTCCCCTTAACAGACCCCCGCCAGTCCACTCTGTCCTGCTAAGCCCAGCGCAGCAGCCACACAACCAAGCCTCAACATTTCATTGAATTGGAAGTTCTACTTTATGATCTCTTTCCCCTGTCACTCCAAGAGCAGGATAATATCCTTCTCTGCAATCCATACCCCTTTTTCCCTTATTTTGGGTAGTTCACTGAGAGCAAACAGCTCAAAAGCGCAGGGTACCCCAAAAAGGTTTTTCTTTCTCAGAGTCCCTGGCTCCCCGTAACCACCCCAGTTCCCAATCCTATCCACTTGTTCTAGCTGAAAAGAGCGCGTCAGCTAGAACTTTTATCCTAAAACCCTCTAACCTTGTTACCATTCTTATCTAATACCTGTCTTCTCTCCATTTCCCTCCCATCCCCATGAAGTAGTTTTTACTGTTATGCTTTTCTAGTTTAAATGTGTGTTCATATTGCAGATTGTCCTGTTTTCAGTTTTAGAAAGCAGGGGTCTGTCAGGTCACAATGGTAGTAGAGAAGCAGTTTTCGATTGTTTCTTTAATAGTGAGTGTTCAGATAGTATTAGACTGCTGAATCAAAATCGCTGTTGGGTTTATGGTGTCCTCAGTAGGTTCTGAGGGTGACTGATAATCTAAAATGGTGTCTGGGAAAGTATTTTGATGGTTTTTTTTGGTGAATGCTCCCTGAGTAGAGGTAGTAACTGAAGCCAAATTTCTTTTTTTTTTCTTTTTGTTTTTCTTTTAACGACCTAAAACCAGGGGTCTTCTCGGTTAAACCGGTTGGAAGGTGAAAGCAGTGGCAAAGCTCAGATCCAAGAGTGAGAATCTGAGGCCGCAAACCTGCCTGGAGTCCCGGGGGGCTCCAGGTGATTCCCTGTCCCTAAAAGGGGGAGCAGAAGTCAGCGCCTCCACCTAAAACTGGGGGCTGTGGTGGTCCAAAAAG
The DNA here is from genome assembly GCF_015832195.1 of Motacilla alba alba. Lineage (NCBI taxonomy): Eukaryota > Metazoa > Chordata > Aves > Passeriformes > Motacillidae > Motacilla > Motacilla alba. The sequence continues at coordinate 1,133,360 of NC_052018.1, forward strand.
CCAGTTGGAAAAAATTAGACACCATTAGGCCAGTCACACTGAAAAGGCCAATCCCAAAACTCTCATATGAGCTTAGTGCCAAAGGCTGAAGCCCTTTAAGGACTTGCCCATGCTTTAAATTAATTTAAAATCTGCAATATGGTCCCCCATAAACCATTAATTACAATTAAATGCTCATTTTATCTTTAATACCTACCACCAAAAGCAAGTATCAAGTCAAAGGGACTGTTTAAAACACAATCCTCACTGCAATTGTATTTATTTTTATGCTACAGAACTGTATAATTACTGCTTCATTTTTTAAATTGTTAATAGTCATATTTCTCTTTATATTTTCATTCTAACGTAAAAAGGGTGACCAGCCCAGGGGACAGGCACTGCCCTGGCCCTGCTGCCACCCCAGGGCTGGCACAGCCCAGAGGCCAGTGGCTGTTGCCCACCTGAACTCATGTCCAGCTGCTGGCACAGCACCCCCAGGGCCTTTCCCACCCCCTTTCCCAGCCTGGAGCACTCGGTGGGGTTGGTGTGACCCCAGTTCAGGACCTGGCACTTGGCCTTGGCCCTTCCTGCCCTCTCACCCCACCTGCTCCCTCCAGCAGCATCTCAGGGGGTTTTTGGGGTGCTCTGGACCCTGCACGTACCCAGGAAATCATCGGCCGAGAAGTGGTCAGCATCCCAGACCTGCAGGGTGAGGCGGGCCGGGATCTTGTACTCGGTCTCATCCCAGGAGAACATGGACTCCTTCTTGGTGATGACGATCTTCTCCTCGGCCATCAGGTAGTCGAAGGGGAAGATGTAGCGCCAGTTGAAGTTGCCTTCACCCGTGAGGGAGTGGTAATGGACATCCGTGTCCTGCTTGTCCTCCTGCTGCCCCTTCAGCCACCTGCAGGGCCCAGGGGGTGAGAGGGGGGCGGAGGTTTACATGGGGCAGGAGAAGGGATAGGATGTGATACTTTGTCTGAAAATACTCTCATCTGCCTCATGATTTTTAGACCACTGAACATTCTGTTTGACATTCTGGTTTGGTGGGGGCTTGCCAAGGCCCTGGGACTGGAACTTGAGTTCTTGCTCGCAGGTGTGTTTGTCCACCCCATGGTACGCTGAACCCGGTGAAAGGAGAAGGGGCACTTTGATCTTTCTTCACCTGTATCTGCTCTGCGACAATGGCCTGGAGTTTTCCACCCCCAAACCTGGCTGGACTCTTTTCTGGAATGACCTTTTGTTGGTCTCCACAGAAAACACTTCATCTACTGTACAACCACCGTGGCAGATGGACTGAGATGGGAGAAGCCACTCCCTCTAAGACTGAGACATGAAACCCCTATATGGAAAAGACTCCTTTTCTCCCCAAGGACTGAAACCTGTAACCTGGGGGCAGGAGGGCAGTGTGTGTGGGGGGAGAACAGCTGACCAAACTGAGGTGTTTGCCTGCAGGTAGTGACCACTGGACCAAGAAGACAACAGCTCTCACCCACTGCTGACCAGATGACTATTGTGTTACCCCTCTCCCCTCCTTCACAATTCTCAATAGAAAATTCTCATAAAAACCCCCGAGTTAGCTAGCTTAAATGAGATCTCCCCAGCGTGAAAGCGACTCCTCAACTGGACCTCGACTGGACCTCGAAGAACTTCGTCGCCTCTGCGCTGGTAGCTATTACCTCCCTTTCTCTCAACCCTTTTCTTTCCATAGGCCTTCTTTCTCTCTTTTCCCCAATCCCTTCCAATGCATTTTGCTGTGATTATTCAATGAAGTACACTGGTTTTGATTGTTACTGCAAACCCCTTGCCGTGTTGGTGTTTTGTACCCTGAGATCAAGTAACGAACCATCACAATCCTGTCCGTGAGGGCAGATCGTGACACAGGATCACCCCGTCCAGACAGCCAGGGTGTCTCCAGGACTAAAAAACCCTAAAAGTTATGAACAAGGGGATGGGGCTGCTCCAGACACCGCAGCAGCAAATCCAAGGGGCAGGAGGATCCCAAGGGGAACAGAGAACTTCAGGAGAAGGAGTTCAAGGGGGTTGTCCAAGGGCTTATCCTGGGTGAGGAGATGTTAGGGAATTGTACAGGAGCTGGGAGCAATGCTGGGGAGGCTGGAGCAGAGCAGGATGGAAAGGGATCAGAACTTTGGGCAAGGGACTGGAGGGACGGGACAATGGGAATGGCTTCCCACTGGAAAAGGGGAGATTTGGGTGGGATATGGGGAAGGAATTGTTCCCTGTGAGGGTGGGGAGGGCCTGGAACAGGGTGCCCAGAGAAGCTGTGGCCACCCCTGGATCCCTGGAAGGGATCTGTTCCAAGCCTGGTACATCGTAGCTTTGGACACTTCCAGGGATGGAAGGTCTGCAAATTCCAGAGGGATGGAGCTGCAGGGATGGCTCCAAGGTGTACTCAGAGCTCAGGGTTTTGCTTGGATTCCTTGGAGCTCCATCCCACAGGATTTGTCTGTTGAGAGAGAACCGTGGCCTGGAGCAGCCTGGGACAGTGGAAGATGTCCCCACCCATGGCAAGGGCTGGGAAGGGATGAGGTTTAAAGTCCTTTCCCATTCCATGATTCCGTGACTCTCTGACGTGGTGAAGTTCTGGAAGGGGCTTTCCCTTCCTGCTGAAGGAGGGTGAAGCAGAGATGGGAACAAACCAACAGAACAAGCAGCACCAGCTTGGCTCCAGACTCTGGGACTGGAGCTGGCAGGGTGGAAATGCCGTGAGAGGACATCAAGACAAGCTCAGAGAGGGGCAGAGGGGACTGAATGGTACTTTAACTTTTCCTCTTCTATTTTTCACATTCTGTGCAGCTTTAGTGTGTGGTTCTGAGCTTCATATTATGGGATGGTGAGCTCTCCTCACAGAGTAGAGAGACAAAACAATTCCTTCTCTAGCTGGGCACCAAGGGCAAATGATCCAAATCTCAGCCCCAAGAGCACAAACAACATGGGCTGAAAGGAGAAAAACAAGCAGGATGGGACTTCATGGGCTGGAGGAGGCTCCGGTGGAATTCCAGGCTGTACCTACCCCCCCCCTGACAAAAATGTCACCGGATTTCTCCCAGGTGGAATTCCAGGCTGTACCTACCCCCTGACAAAAATGTCACTGGATTTCTCCCTGATGGAATTCCAGGCTGTACCTACCCCCTGACAAAAATATCACTGGATTTCTCCCTGATGGAATTCCAGTCTGTACCTACCCCCTGACAAAAATATCACTGGATTTCTCCCCAACGAAATTCCAGTCTGTACCTAACCCCTGACAAAAATATCACTGGATTTCTCTCTGATGGAATTACAGGTTGCGACTACCCTCTGACAAAAATATCACTGGATTTCTCCCCAGCGAAATTCCAGTCTGTACCTACCCCCTGACAAAAATGTCACTGGATTTCTCCCCAGGGAAGGAGGCACCAGTGGAATCCCAGGATGTACCTACCCCCTGACAAAAATGTCACTGGATTTCTCCCCAGTGGAATTCCAGTCTGTACCTACCCCCTGACAAAAATGTCACTGGATTTCTCCCTGATGGAATTACAGGCTGTTCCTACCCCCTGACAAAAATATCACTGGATTTCTCCCCGGTGGAATTCCAGGCTGTACCTACCCCCTGACAAAAATGTCACTGGATTTCTCCCCGGTGAAGGAGGCACCAGTGGAATCCCAGGCTGTACCTACCCCCTGACAAAAATGTCACTGGATTTCTCCCCAATGAAATTCCAATCTGTACCTACCCCCTGACAAAAATGTCGCTGGATTTCTCCCAAGTGGAATTACAGGCTGTACCTAACCCCTGACAAAAATATCACTGGATTTCTCCCTGATGGAATTACAGGTTGCAACTACCCTCTGACAAAAATATCACTGGATTTCTCCCCAGCGAAATTCCAATCTGTACCTACCCCCTGACAAAAATGTCACTGGATTTCTCCCCGGTGAAGTAGTCGTCGTCCTCCAGGATGACCTCGTCGGTATTCCACACGATCACCCTGAGCTCGTACCTGCCCGAGGGAGGGAAAGGGATATGAGGCACGGGAGCAGGGAATGGGAGCAGGGAATGGGAGTAGGGAATGGGATAGGAGGGGTGGGGTGGTACCGCCAGAAAGCAGAGCCAGCTGCCAGGAACAGGGAATTGCTCACAGGGATCTGTCCCGGGGATCTGAGGGGCAGGGACTGGAGGGGATCTCAACCATGGAGATGATTACAGAGGAGGGACTCTTCCTATGTGACAGTCTGGGAGAGCTGGGAATGTTCACCTGGAGAAGGATCCAGGGAGACACCAGAGCCCCTTGCAGGGCCCAAAGGGGCTCCAGGAGAGCTGCAGAGGGACTGGGGACAGTACGTTAACCAAGAAATCTTAAAATTAAGAAACTCTCAAATTAGCAAAATTAGCAGACTACACAGGCTCCCATCAGAGCCATCCCCGTATCCCAGCCCTGGGGGCAGGAAAAGGGGCCCAAGGAGGGTGAGAAAGGACTAGAAGGGATATTGAGGGAAGAAATGTCCTTCTTCCCCTCCTGTGCATTGTCTGTGCCTGCTCTTTCCTGCTTGGAATGCTGTCCCAGGGGCCTCCATCATCCATCCTTCTGTCCACCACCTCCTGGAAAAGCCCAATCCAAACTGCCCTGGGATAACCCTGCCCCTGCCCAGGAGAGGCTCAACGCTGGGCACTCTGCTCTGCCCTGGGAATGATGGAATTTCCCAGCTCACCCAGGCACGAAAGATCGGGATCTGCAGGGGATGGAAGACGTGGAATCCCACCCTCAGGAGCAGCTCTGGAACTGCCTCCAGTGTTGGGATCTCTGGGAATGGCAGCAGGGATGAGGAACACAAGCAGAGGGCTGGGCTGGCCATGGAGCAGCAGCAGGAGATGGGAGAGGCCAGGCTCCATCCCCAACCTCCTGATTTCCTTCCCCATTTTTTGGCTGGGCTGCCAACCACTCCCAGTGAGTTCCTTAAGTAACTTCCTTACTTCTTTGGTTTCCTGGGAGAAATATCGATGGCAGGGCCGGGCGCTGGCATGTCCATGGGGAACATGTCCACCCACATCTCCAGGCGGCCCTGTGGGGTGGGAGAGGAACAGTCAGCTCCCCTTGTCCCTCCTGTCCCCTCCCCACCAGCGTCCCCCTCTTCATCACTCTGGCCATGCCAGATGTGGAGCGGGACAAGCTTCTCCCATGCCACAAATCCTTCTCCACCCCTGCAGAAACATCTCATGGAGCGGGTGAAACTGGATGGAGTTTAAGGCCCTTCCAGCCCAAACCATTCCATGATTCCATGATCTCCACGTGAGCTCGGATCAGCCTCACCAGGATGAGCCAATCTGCAAAGGGAGCTTTTCCTCCTCTGCTCCCAACCTCTGCTAAGAGCTTGCCAAAGGCTCAATGGGGCAGCCCAAGCTTGGATTTTGGGAGATTTCTGACCAAAATTGGGTCTGTAAAACAACCAGAACTCAACTCTGTTCCTGCTCTCCTCCCTTTAATTAACAGGGCTGATTCCCCCCCCCAAAACTGTCTCAGAGTCCTCCTGAGGACTCCAGGAGGTTTGGGATCTCCAGGGAATTCCCAGCACTGCATTTTGTGTGCAGCAGCCTGCGAGTTCTCAGCCCCTTCTGCTTGGGAATCTGTCGGGAATTTTGCTCCCAGGTGCCCAGATGTGGGGAATCACGAGGAACTGTGGGATGTGAAATGGATGAAGATGGATCGGGAGGCACCGGAGAGTTTCTCTGCTGGCATCCCAGGGTGACCTGCCCACCCTGAGGTGCGTTAGGGCTGCGCTGACCCCCATGGGCTGCCCCCATTTCCATTGGAACGTGAGACCTGCTCGATGCCCGGCTTGTCGGGGTTGAGCAGCGGCCGCGTCTCCACGTGCTCGGGGACGAGGCGGCAGCCGGCCCGTGGGATGTCCTCCCAGTGCCGCAGCACCGCCAGCGCCAGGTGCTCGTCCGTCGGCTTCTTCTGGCCTGGAGGACAAAGGAGAGCTCGGAGAGCTGGGATACGGACACAGGGACAGCAAAGCACCCAGGGTCTCCACCCGTGCTCCAAGGTGGAGGACTGCCTCTCCACTCCTTGGGACAAAGTGTTCCCAAGGGGTGCAGAACTGTCCCAAGGTGCAGAACTGCCTCATCCTCTCCATTCTTTGTGGGAACACTTTGTCCCAAGGGTTGCAGAACTGTCCCAAGGTGCAGAGCTGCCTCAGCTTCTCCATCCCTTGGGAACACTTTGTCCCGAGGGTTGCAGAACTGTCTCAAGGTGCAGAACAGCCTCATCCTCTCCATCCCTTGGGAACACTTTGTCCCAAGGGTTGCAGAACTGCCTCATCCTCTCCATCCCTTGGGAACACTTTGTCCTAAGGGTTGCAGAACTGTCCCAAGGTGCAGAGCTGCCTCATTCTCTCCATCCCTTGGGAACACTTTGTCCCAAGGTGCAGGACTGTCTCATCCTGTCCCAGGGGTAGCAGAACTGTCCTGAGGTGCATCATCAGGAAGGTGATGATGAAAGAGGTGCTCATCCTCTTCATCCCTTTGGGAACACTTTGTCCCACGGGTTGCAGACCTATCCTGAGGTGCAGAACTGCCTCATCTTGTCCCTCCCTTGGGAACATTTTGTCCCTCAGCTGACACTTCCTAACTCCTCTTGCCTCTCTCCAATCCCTGTCAAAGGTTCAGATCCCCACTCATTTTTCCCTCTCTGAACCAATCCCGTGTCCACTGACCACATTTTCCTTCTTTCCTCCACCCCTCCTGGGCTATTTCCCTCTTTCTTGGGCACACATGAGCGTGTTGGGACACAGCCCTCATCTCCAATTGCTTGGGAATGCATTCCCATGGATAACAATTCCCTAAATGCTGGAGGTGTCTCCATGGCTCTTGGGACATGCACTGCTCGGAGGGCATTTCCAGAGGCAGCTTTGGGTGTCCGTGGATGTTCTTGAGTGATTCCAAGAGGAACCCACTGGTCTGGAGGGCCTGTAGGACTCTGTAACTGGTCCCGTACTGGGATGGTGCCTGCAGGGCTGGGTGATGCGCCCACCAAATCTGTCTGGGGGGGTTGGACTGGATGACCTTCAAAGGTCCATTTCAAACCACTCCATGATTCCATCTACTCTGAGATTCCAACCCTGGATGATGAGGAGCCCCCCCAGACCCCTGCTCTCCTCCAGAACCTCCATCCCATGGGATGATCCCACAGGGCCATACCATTTTCATCCTCGATCTCCGTGGGGCCGGTGAAGACTCTGTTGGCAACTTTCACTCTTCCCCCTGGCCCGAAGTGCGGGCCATCCACTTTTCCCTCTTTGCACAGCTTGGACAGGATTTGGGAGGGCTTCATGGGGTCACGCCAGGTGTTGTACCCGTGGCTGGGAACAGGAGGATGAAATCAGACAAAAAAAAGTTTCGAGGACAAAGAAATTTTTTCCCCTTTTGTCAGGAAAAAAACCCACTGCACCATGAAGCACCCAGAATTCCCAGGGAAAGAATTTAAGGCAGCAAAGGTGAAGCTTTAGGGCAGATTTGATCCCTCTGTGCCACTTTTGCAAACACCTTCCACCCACTTTGGCTCAGACCTGGAATTCCCAGTGCATCCCGCTTGATTCCTGATGCTCGGCATCACTCTGTTTGCTCTGCTCCCCTTTCAGCCCTAACCTCACCCCTCTTCCACCAGTCCCCCCACTCCCTCCCTCCTCCCCTGGGCTCCTGACAACCCATTCCACTGCTCCCTAATGCTGACAAAACCAGGGATAGCACAGACTCCTCCATTCATCGCTGCCCCTGGCAGGATTGGACAGCATGAAGTTTTTCCCTGAACAAGTAATTCCAGGATCTCCAAGGGGAGAGATTCCTGTGGGAGCTCTGGGTGGGAGGTGACACAGAGGAGGGTCCAGGTGTGAGGTGGGGCAGGGAAGGCTTTTTCCATACATGGAGTAGGTCTGGGACACGCCGCAGGTCGCCCTGTGCTTGCTGTAGAAGCGATTCTCCAGGTCGATCTTGGTCTCCCCGATGAGGTCGTCAGTGCCCACCAAATCCCAGTCGTACACAGCCACGGTCAGCATGGACTCCATGGGGAAGGTGGCCTCAATGTCGAAGGATCTGGGATTGAGGGAAGCAGAGAAAAGCTTCTGTAGGGTCTGGCTGCTGCTCAGGACAGAGTGTGTCTGCTCCAGTCCATGGATGGCGTTCAGTTTGCATCCATCACTGCAGCACGTCTGAGGTGGGGTTAAACTCAACCACCAGCCCTTGACAGGAGGGAAAATCCTTGACCTGGATGTTCCAACACCCCTGAAGCTGAGTTTGCATCTTAATCTCACTCAAATTTAGGTCTAATGATTCCTAAGCGGGTGTTTCACCTTGATGAGAGAAATTTCAGGTTCATCTCTTAAACACCTGGTGCTACACTGACCACACGCTGGCAGAGGAGGACATCCTGGAAGGACATCCACACCGTGGGATAAACCCCATAAATAAAACTAAATAATAAAGATAAATAACTAAAGATAAATCCAGCTCAAGAGCTGCCGTGGGACACTTCAGCTGCAGGCCTGAGGGCTGGCAAGCTCGGGCTCAGCTCGGCAGTTCCAGGAGCAGACTTACTTCCCAAAAACAGGGTTCAGCTGCTTGGAGATGTAGTTCTCCTTGTCCTTGATGTCCGTCTTGCCCAGCTTGATGGCGATGTAGGGATCAGCTTTCCCGTTGATGTCAGCTGGGTGGAGGTCCGTGGCCTGCAGGGGACAGATGGGGTGGGTCAGCGCTGTCCACAGCAGCCAAGGATTCAGGGATGGGCCTATTCTCCCTGATTGTGGAAACCCAGAGCACAGGGAATATTTCTCTGTCTGCTCTGGGGCACCCTGACCCCAGAGGAGCACTGACTTTGACCCTCATTCATGGAGAAAGTTTCCTGGACTTCAAGATAGACTGGAACCCACAAAAGTGTGAAATAGATTATAGAGAGCGGTGTAGGTGCATCACTTGGTGAGAAATTTAGGTTTTGGGATTTTTTAGTATGTTGTGGATGGAAGCAAGATGGAGGGCACAGGGTGTCATCCTGGGTTTCTTCATGCTTCTTACTCCTTCTTCACGGGTTTGGGTGGCATTTTGTAATTGGGCAGAAAAGTCCGCATTGCAGGCTCTGTGGGATCAGTTATTGCGTTAAAAGGGGAAATAATCCAGGTGTCAGCTCTTAATTGGATAGTTTAGTCTTAAAAGACCTTGGAAAAAGAGATAGTTAGTCATTTTGTGCCTTCTAATGAAAAGCTGCTGAACTCACAGCAGTGAGACTGTTTTACTGGTAAGAAATAATAAACACCTGAGTCCGAACATGAATTACTGTCTCAAGTGCCTTCAATCCAGACCAAGAGAAACCCACAACTGATACCCTCACAGCTGATGATGGGTTTCTGTTCGAGCCAGGTCTTATGAGCTCTCAGAGAGCCCATCACGCCCAAGATAGCTCTGCTACCCTGAACGGCATAAAATTAGCAGGATGGCTTCTGAGGTAGAGTTGGAAACGTAAAAAGTTTTAATAAAAGGTAAAGTAACAAAGAGAAAAACCCAAGCCAGGGGCAAGAGGTTCTTGCACCTTCTAAACACGCCACAAAAGTGATAATTTCATTTGTTCCCTTCTTTTTCTAGTGAATTACCGAGGTGGGACCTCTTGGCCTCTGTCCAATTGGCAACCCCAGGTTTGAGGTGAAGTCTCAAAGGTCCCTTGAGGTCCTCAAAGGTCTCTTAAGGTGTCTTTTTACCAAATTTTGGAGAGAAACTTCTGAGCTTTTTTCCTTTCTAAGCAGACAAAGGATAATTTGGTCACTCCATCACATTCCTACACCCTGAGAACACCCGGCTGCTTCAGACCCTAAACAGAGTGTCTTGGATTGAAATGGGGATGAAATGGTGTCTTGGATTAAACTGGGGATATTCCTGCCTCGCGTAAATCCCTGTCCTAGTTTTGGGAGAGTTTGGAACTGGCTTAGTCCTGAGATGTCAGCTCAGTGACCTTTGGAATCTCAGCAGAGATTTCCAAGCAAGAAAGAGACTCTCAGGAAACACCCCAAACAAAAACCTGGCCAAGATGCTGAGACATCCATCCCCTTTCCTTGTGTCCTCTCCATGCTGGATTCTCCCCAGAGAGGGGGTGAGGACCCCCAAAACTCTCCAGTCCCACCTCCAAGCATGGCACAGCAGCAGATGAGAACGCATCCACCCAGTCCTGGCTGGTTTTGGGGTTGACCCAAAACCTGGCGTCTATTCCAGCCTGGTGATGGATGGGAAACTCCATATCCCAGCGGGAAGCAGCTCTGGATGGAGAACCAGGCTGGTGGGAAACGGAGCCAAAAGTGGGTTCTGTTTGTAACACATAGCAACAAGGTGGTGGCAAAGGGCAGCCCGGGTGCTTCCAGCAGGATGGAGATCCCTCCCAAGTGCCTGGCTGCAGAATCCCATGCTTGGGGACAGGGGGATGACCAGTCCAGGGCTCAGGAAGTGACTTTTCCCAGAGCACAGTCCACATAGAGAGGAAAAACGTGCATTGGCTGGATCCCGTAAATGATCACGGAACGTGCGTTCAAGGAGGTGCCATGTCCTTCACAAGGATCTCCTCAATCCTGCCAGATCCCATTCCACCCTTTTTCTCCCATTCTCTCCTGTTGGGATGTATTTGGTTTGATTAATATGATTATTGTTTGATTTGTAATCTCCTTGTAGCTGCCCTTTGGTTTCTGCTCTTTTCCCAGAACTTCCTTTACTCCTCCTGGCAGGAAATGCCAATCTAACCCCTAAAAACCGCCTTCTCAAGAAACTTCTCTGTTGATTCAGCATTTCTCTAAACTGTCCTTTTCCCTTGGGATTCTTTACTGGCGGAGATTTGAATGCCCGCCTTGTATGTTATCTCTAGTTCTCCTGATTTGTGGAATTCTGTATCCTGTCCTGTGACCCTCCCCTGGTATATAAGCTATTGTCTGCCCCAAATTCAGGGTCATGGAGAAGCAGAAAGAGGAGCAATAACATCAAATAAAAGTACCCCAGGATCCGTGACTGCTGCTTCTGTTTTTGCGCCGTGCCTTCCCTGGCAGCTGGGAGATCAGCGGAGCAGAGAGGGGCTGTGGCAGCCTGACACCACCTAGCCGGGCACAGCTACACTCTCCCATCCCAAACCATCACCAGGGTGGTGACATGGCTGTGGAATGAACCAACACCTCACAGCGCAGGCTGATCCAAACTATCCATGGGAATTGAGCACCAGGACACGCCAGTCTCTGGAGAGAGGTCTCTGGATTTGGCAGGAGCGTGGCTCTGTCCTGTTCCCAGTGCTGGAAGCACACAGCCCTGGAGACACCATTGGGTCTGGATATCCTGGGATATCCCTGAACAGCTTGGGATAGCGGGAGGTGTCCCTGCCCACAGCAGGGGGTGGAGCGGGATGGACTTTTAGGCCACTTCCCACCCAAACCATTCCATAACCAAGATGCTGCTTCAGTCCTCAAGCTGCATCCCAGGTCCTGATTCACTGGTGATGCCTCAGGTTTTAGCTTTTCTATTTTTCAGGTTCTGTGCTGCTTTGGTGTGTGGGTCTGGGCTTCATATTAGAGGATAGTGAGCTGTAGCAGGTGCAGGCCCTGCAAACCTGCCTTGGCGTTCAGAGGCAGAATGCTGAGTCAGGATGACTGAACAATAGGAGCCCCTCTCTCCCGCTCTCGGACCCTGGCTTATCTCTCTGTAAGGCTATAGGTCACTTTCCTTTAACCCTGACCATTGGACAATTCTCAATCCTCCCTTGCCCTATATAAACCCCTGTTTCTGCCCGGCTCATCAGAGCTGCTGTCCCTGAGACCCTTCGAGACACTCCGTGGAAGAGCTACGAAGAAGACCAATAAAGACATCGTCTTGGAACCTCACACAGCGCTCTCCTCTCTTTCCTGGTCTTCCGAATGCCTGCTGCATGCCCCAGCCGAGCCTAGCAAGCTTAAGAGCTGATCACTAAAGCTGAATATCACTAAGGGCTTGCTAAGGCGTAGGCTGAAGGCACTGCTAGAGCTTGGGCTGATTAGCCCCCCTCAGAGCTATGCTATCCGGCTTTGATGCAGCTCCTGGGTACACCCCGTAGCCCAGCCAGCGGCATTAGTGAGCTCTCTTCACAGAGTAGGGAGACAAAACAATTCCTTCTCTAGCTGGGCACCGAGGACAAATGATCCAAATTTTGGGCCCAAGAGCACAAACAACGTGGGCTGAAGAGAGAAAAACAAGCGGGGTGGGACTTTGTGGGCAGGATGGGACAATTAGCTCCAATATGCAAATGGAGCAGAACTTAGAAAAGTGAGACACGCCATGAGTGGTCGTGCATTTTGTGACCATTTTGGGTTCATTTTGGTTATAGCCCTGGCTGGGCTCTTGTGCTGCTCCTCACCATTGAGGAGATCCTTTTAATAAATCCTTTAAATAAATAAACTTTATTCTTTAGCTCTATCCAGTCTCTGTTCCAGCTCAACCTCCTCAAGGCATCAATGCCGGAGCGCTGGAGCTGAATCCCACCATCGCTACGGCACCAGGACCAGCTCCAGGTGGAAGGGAGTGCCAGATCCCGCCTGCCACACCCCAAATTCCCACTCACCCGCACGATGTAGACTCGGACCAGCACGTTGATGGGGTCGTTGCTGGGGATCCCCTGGAACATCCCGAAGGTGGGGTCATATCCTGCCTCCTTGCTGATGTCGTCGGGGAGCGGCACTTTGTAGACGCACATGGAGCCCTGGTGCGAGGGAGGGTATGGACCAACTGAGTCCTGCTGCCCGGGGCCTCCAGGGAGGTAAACCCATCCCAAAATACCCTCCCCAAAATCCCAGCCAGCATTCCTAACCACTCACCTTGAACCTCCCCACTATCCGCTCCTCCTCCGTGGCGTTGTCGTCGTTGTCCCCAATCTTCCCCCGGAGCAGGTTGAAGGTGTGCAGCCAGTCCTCAAAGTTGTCAAACTCTGATTCCAGCTCTTTGTTGAAGACCTGAGATGAAAAAAAGAAGTTAAAAGGAGGGAATTTGGGATAAAAACGAAGGTGAGCAAAAGATGCGGGGAGTACTCAATCAGCTCAGAAGAAACGAGGGGCGGGACAAGAGGAAACAGCCTCAAGCTGTGCCAGGCAGGTTCAGATTGGATATTGGGAATAATTTCCTCAAGGAAAGGGTGGTCAGGTCTTGGAAGGGGCTGCCAGGGAAGTTTGGAGTGCTGCCCCCGGAGGTGTCCAAGGAAGGTCTGGATGTGACACTCAGTGTTCTGAGCTGGGGACAAGGTGGGGACCAGTCACAGGTTGGACTGGATGATCTGAGAGGGCTTTTCCAGCCTCAGTGATCCTGGGATTCTGTGAACACCTCAGCTCCCAGTGGTTAATTTTTCTAGGAAGGAGAAGGATCTCTGGCATTATTGGGTTGGAAAAGGGGAATCTTGGAGCAATGGGTGGGGCCATTGCTCCCACTCTGTGCAAGATCCAAGTCTAAACCCCATCTGAACCCCAGAACCACAGGTGACGTGAATCATGGGAAATCCTTGGGATCACTGATCCAGAGCCCATCCCTGTCCTGAATCCTGGCTGGGCCAGCCATATTCAGGGAGGAAAACTCTCCCTTGGAGCTGGGACACCTCCAGGCTGCCCCAGGGATGAGCCTATCCCAGGAAAACCCCTTTTCTCATGACCTCAGACTCCTTCCATCTATGGAGAGAGGCTGGGAAGCCTCATCCCAAAATAAATCCCTAGAAGAGATGTCGCAAGGCGCATCATCCCCACAATTAGGTACTTCCTCAGAAGCACCCCCCGGTACCTTGAGTTCATCGATCTTCGGCTTGTTCTTCTTCTCAGGGAGCTCAGGGACAGGCTGCTGCTTCTTTTTCTTGTCATCTTTGGGTGCCTTGGGCTTGTCCTTGTCCTTGTCCTTGTTCTTCACCTGGGCCTTGGAGCCTTTCATGGGAGAGTCACCAAGTTTGGCATCACTCTGAGGCCGGGGGGAAGTGGGGCAGAGGGAGGAGATGGAAAGGAGGAAGGGAGGAGAGAGGGGATGGAAATGAGGGTGAGGAGAGGTGGGGGAGATGTGGCAGGGCTTGGATAAGGTCCTTCAAAGAAGAGGAGCATGAAAGCTGCCAGCTGCCGCTGCCTGCAAATCCCATCCCAGCCCTGCCTTGTCTTTCCTTGGCTCTGGATTGCAGCATCTCCAGCAGCCCAGAGATCTCTGTGCAGGGAATTCCAGGGCTGATCCCAGCAGGAATCATTTGGAGGACTACAAAACATGGGCAGAGCACTCTGAGAGCAGTGAGAAATCCTGGACCTGCCCATGGCAGGAATGGTGTGGCCAGCAGGAGCAGGGGGGTCATTCTGCCCCTGTCCCTGTCCCTGGTGAGGGCACACCTCGAGTGCTGTGTCCAGCTCCAGCCCCTCAGTTTGGGAAGGACCTTGAGGACCTGGGGAGTGTCCAGAGGGGGCAACGAGGCTGGAGAGGGGCTGGGAACACAAACCCTGTGAGGAACCACTGAGGGAGCTGGGGGTGCTCAGCCTGGAGAAAAGGAGACTCAGGGGTGCCCTCATCACCCTCTACACCCCCCTGAAAGGGGGCTGTGCTCAGCTGGGGCTGGGCTCCTTCTCCAGGAACTGACAGAGCCAGAGGACACAGCCCTGAGCTGCACCAGGGGAAATTCAGGCTGGCTAGCAGGAAAAAGTTCTTTCCAGAAAGGGGGATAAAGTTCTGGAATGTTCTGCCCAGGGAGGTGGTGGAGCCCCCATCCCTGGGTGTGTTTAACAAAGCCTGGATGTGGCGCTGGGGGCCAGGGTTGAGTTGAGGTGTTGGGGCTGGGTTGGACTCGATGATCTTGAAGGTCTCATCCAACTTGGTGATTCTGTGAATTCTGTGAATTTTCTTCCTCCTGCCAGAGACTTCTCCTGCTTTTTGGAGCCTGGGGAGTGGAACCCCAGCCTGGGAATACAGAGGGGACAGCGCTTGATGCTGCTGCCCTCGGATTGTCCAGGATCAGCTGCAACCACAGGTCACCAGAGTCTCATTTGGAGCAACCACCAGCCACGGAGAGCTGGGAAGAGACTGCTGGAAAAGGTGGATTCAAAGGAAACTCTTTCCCACCTCTGCAATCCCTGTCCCTTGGTGCCTCTGCCAGCTTTCATGAGGGCTGGACATTATCCAGTGGTGGAGACAGACAGACAGATGGAAAAACATGGATGAGGAAAGGGGGAAGGAGTGGGAGAGCCAAAGGAAATGAATCATTCTAGAAAGAAATAAAACCCCGGAGGACACCAGTGCAAGCCCAGAAGAGCCTGCTCAGAGTTGTCTCCAAGCTCAGCAAGACCAAACCTCATTTTTCCCGGGATACAAAGATTGATCTTCCAAAAGAAACTGGGCTCAGAATTTTACTCGGCTGAAGGGTTTTGCATCGCCTGAGTACAACAACAACCCCCTGTCATGGGGACATGGAGCACGTGGAGAGCAAGGGTGGAATTCCTCAGGGATACCCTTCCCAGCCCTGCTGGGGGCATGGCCAGATGGACAAAGTCACCCTTGGTCAATGACTCCGAGGATTCTTGGTCAGCATAATTTTTGGGACAAAATTAGTCTCCCCCAAATTTAGGCAAGGTCAGAAGCCCACCTGACTTAGAGACCCGACTTCCTTCAGAGAAAAACACATTTAGGGCATCATTCATCTCATAATTTTCTAAAAGGATAAGTGAAAAATAATATATAATATATAAAATTATATAAATTTATAAGTTAGATGAGAAAACTTGCCCTAAATTTTGTATTTGTCCCTTCACTGCCCGCATTAGGACAGCAGACAAAAAGTTCAACGTGGGGGGAAAAACCCTGCAAAAACCCACAAAAATTGACCCTTTTTGGGAAAACACAACACGCTGGAAGCGTCGGTTTTGGCAGATTCCCAAAAGGATGTCCAAGCACCAAGAGGAATCCTGGTCTCACCTTTCCCTGCTGTGCTCCCTCTCTCCCTCCCAGCCTTACCCTCTCCAATCTCCATCTCCTCCTTCTCCTCTGCTTCTGCCGCGGCCGCTTCCTGCTGCCGGAGTTGCTGGGGGAGAAAGGAAACCACTGGATATTAGGAACAATCTTTTCCTGGAAAAGCTGCCCAGGGCAGTGGTGGAGTTCCCATCCCTAGGGGGATTTGAAGCCACGTGGATGTGGCACTTGGGGACATAGCGGTGGCCTTGGCCGTGCCAGGGAATGACTCGATGGTCTCCAAGGGCTTTTCCAGCCTGAACAATTTTGGGATTCCGTAATTGCTGGAACCGAGGGCACAGGGAATGTTTCTCTGTCTGTCCTGAGAAGTCCTGGTCCCCAGGAGAACACTGCTTTTAACCTTTGTCCGTGGAGAAAGCTTCCAGGACTTTGGGATGAATTGGAAGCTACGAGTGTGTGAAATAAATAATAGCGTAGTTCATCACAGGGTGAAAAAATGAGAGTTTTGGGTTTTTAGTATGGAGGTAGATAGGAGACAAGATGGAGGATTTTGGGCGATGTCCGATCTCCTCCTTGTTCTTCATCTGCTCCATTTTCTGCAGTGTTGGTGGCACAGGGTGATTAGGGTTAGAAAGAACCACAGTGGAGATGTTGTGTGAACAGAAAAATAATTAGTTATTGGTAGAAAGGTAGAAATAAAATACGTTCTAAGAGTTAATTGGACAAAATAGCTTTAAAAGCTATTTTAAACACACAGCTTGAACCCGTGTGTCTTGTGACTTTTGGCGCCTTTCTCTTTGCACACTAAATCTGAGATGTAGACAGCATGATGAGATTTAAATAAGAGAAAAACAAACAACAACCTGAAGACCAAAAAAAAAAAACCAAAAGTCCCGTTCGTCTCTCAATCCTGGCACAGAACTTTTTGGGGTCTCCCAATCAGGGGGATCCCCGGTGGGGTTTCCACACATAATGGAGCACAGCCCCAAGGTTTTGGAAGGAGCTGGAATTAGGGGAGACCTCTCAGGAAGGGAACCATCTCCCCTGGATACCTCTCCCTGCTGCTCCTCACCCACCTCCTTCATCGTCTCAATGGAAGCGAAGTACTTGGACCACCAGTCCAACATGCTCTCGTCCGGCTCCTCCTCCTCCACTTCCTCCCCACCTCCTCCTCCTCCTCCTCCTCCTCCTCCTTTCTTCTTCTTCTTCTTTTTCTCCTTCTCTTCCTCGGTCTGAAGGGACAAGGGAAGCACAGACAGGGACGGGGAGGGGTCAGGTGAGAAGGAATTGTTTCTGGAAGTACAAAGGTGAAGCACCAGAGGAGGGAGAACCCCCCAGGCTCAGGGGCCTCATGAACTTTCTCCCTTTTACAGCCACAGACACTGAGGCACAGAACACCCAAGGGTGACCAAGGTTTTGGAGAAAGTGCCAGAATCACGGAAGGGTTTGGGTGGGAAGGGACCTTAAAGCTCATCCAATTCCAATCCTGACACCTTCCACCGTTCCAGGTTGCTCCAAGCCCCATCTAACCTGGCCTTGGACGCTTCCAGAGATGCGGCAGTCCCACAACACATCCCCATTTCCATCATTCTATTTATCCGTGCATTCCCCAGGCTACATCTCTGGAATCTTCCACGGCAAGAGTCGAAACTGCGCCCAGCAAAACACCTTGGGTCCCCTGGGTGGAGCAAGGGAACCTTTCCCAGCTGGTACCTGGTTGTGGTGGGAATATCCAGCATTCCTCCCCCATCCCTGCCTGTCCTGGGATAGCTGGGATGAGAAGTCCTGGCCCAAAAGAGCTCCCCAAACTGCAGGAATGAGGCCACTGCCACATCCCTTGAGGGGACAGCACTGCTGTGTCTCTGTCATGGGACAGAGGGGCGATGTCCGTGCCTGGCTTGGGCTGGGGAGGGTGCCTGGTCCATCAGAAGGGACGTGGAAGGGCTGGAGAGGGAGCAGGGAGTTGGGAGGAGGGATGCAGAGAAGATCCATCACTTACCACATCCACCTTCACCACTGCATCGGAATTCTGCCGCCCCGGGATGGAAGGGAACAGGGAGAGGGAGAGCAGGTTAAGGACACACCCTCAGCTGAGTGCAAATCATCATTCCCAGGGTGGTTTGGGTGGGAAGGGTCCTTAAAGCCCATCTCATTCCACAACCCTGCCATGGGCAGGGACACCTCCCACTGTCCCAGGCTGCTCCAAGCCCATCCAACCTGGCTTTGGGCACTGCCAGGGATCCAGGGACAGCCACAGCTTCCCAGGGAATTCCAGCCAGCCCCTCCTCACCCTCACAGGGAACAATTCCTAATTCCCAAAATCCCATCCAGCCCTGCCCTCTGGCAGTGGGAGCAATTCCCTGGCTCCTGTCCCTCCAGGCCTTGTCCCCAGTCCCTCTGCAGCTCTCCTGGAGCCCCTTCAGGCCCTGCAAGGGGCTCTGAGCTTTCCCTGGATCCTTTTCCTCTCCAGGTGAGCACTCCCAGCTCTCCCAGCCTGGCTCCAGAGCAGAGGGGCTCCAGCTCTCAGAGCACCTCCTCAGGAATGTGTTTTTGTGGAGGAAGCTCTGGAGAAGAAGGGTGGGAGAAGGAGTTGAAATTCCCATTCTGGACCCAAAAACGGGCACAGGCACATTGAGTGTGACACCCCTGGGACACGCTGCCTTCCCAATTCTGGCTGAAATCCCTCAGAAATTGGCAATTCCACGAGGAAAGAGGTGCTGCCACACGGATACTCACAGCTTCCAGCTTCACCATCGTGTCCATCTTCTTGATGGGGACCTCGGGTTCCATGTTGACCACAATCTCCCCTGTGGGGCGAGAGCGGTGGGCCCTGCTGGTCATGGCCAGGTAGCCGTTGAGGTGTTTGGCTGGAGAGAGGACAGAAAAGGAGAAAGAACAAGGGAGAGGGACAGTGGAGAGGAGAAACTGACAGTTCAGGTGAGATCTACGGGATTCAAGACAGAAAGTACGAGTTCAGTGAGATCTTTCAGGATTGAGGCCACAAAGTGAGAGTTCAGGTGAGATCCTACAGGATTCAGGCTGGGAACTGAGATTTCAAGTGACATCCTACAGATTCAGGCCAGAAATGGAGAGTTCAGGTGAGATCCTACAGGATTCAGATTAGAAATTGAGAGTTCAGGTGAGATCCTACAGGATTCATGCCAGAAAGTGAGAGTTCAGGTGAGATCCTACAGGATTCAGGCTAGAAACAGAGAGTTCAGTGAGATCTTTCAGGATTCAGGCTGGGAACCAAGATTTCAAGTGACATCCTACAGATTCAGGCCAGAAATGGAGAGTTCAGGTGAGATCCTACAGGATTCAGATTAGAAATTGAGAGTTCAGGTGAGATCCTACAGGATTCAGGCCAGAAAGTGAGAGTTCAGGTGAGATCCTACAGGATTCAGGCTGGGAACCGAGATTTCAAGTGAGATCCTACAGGATTCAAGACAGAAAGTGAGAGTTCAGGTGAGATCCTACAGGATTCAGGCTGGGAACTGAGAGTTCAGGTGAGATCCTACAGGATTCAGGCCACAAAGTGGGAGTTCAAGTGAGATCCTATAGGATTCAGGCCAGAAACTGAGATTTCAAGTGACATCCTACAGATTCAGGCTGGGAATCGAGAGTTCAGGTGAGATCCTACAGGATTCAGGCCAGAAAGTGAGAGTTCAGGAGAGATCCTACAGGATTCAGGCCACAAAGTGAGAGTTCAAGTGAGATCCTATAGGATTCGGGCCACAAAGTGAGATTTCAAGTGACATCCTACAGATTCAGGCTACGAATCGAGAGTTCAGGTGAGATCCTACAGGATTCAGGCCAGAAAGTGAGAGTTCAGGTGAGATCCTACAGAATTCAGGCTGGGAACCAATATTTCAAGTGAGATCCTACAGGACTCAGGACAGAAATTAAGGTCAGGTGAGATCCCGCAGGATTTAGGCCGGAGCACAGTGGGACCACCATGTTTGGAGCAGTGGAAATGAGCACAGAGCCTTCAGCAGGACCAAAATCCCACCCAGAGCAAAGGAAGGTGGAGGATAAACCAGAAATGTCCAGAGGAGAAGAGGCAGAGAAGATTGTCCTGAAAGCCTCCGGTGGCTCGGACACAACCCCTGGTCCAGGTTTAGGGATTAGGAATGGGATCATACTGGGGAGTAGGAATTAGGAATGGGATCATGCTGAGATTAGGAATGGGATCATGCTGGGAAGGGCAGTAGGGATTAGGAGTAGGATCAGACTGAGAAGGAAGGTAGGGACTAGGAATGGGATCATGCTGAGAAAACTGGTAGGAATTAGGAATGGGATCATGCTGTGGAGTAGAGATTAGAAATGGGATCATACTGGGAAGAGCAGTAGGGATTGGGATTATACTGCGAAAACTGGTAGGGATTGGGAATGGGATCATGCTTGGAAGGGCAGTAGGGATTAGGAATGGGATCATGCTGGGAAGACCAGTAGGGATTAGGAATGGGATCATGCTGGGGAGAAGGGATTAGGAATGGGATCATACTGGGAAGGGCAGTAGGGGTTAGGAATGGGATCATGCTGGGAAGGCCAGTAGGAATTAGGAATGGGATCATGCTGGGAAGGGCAGTAGGGATTGGGAATGGGATCATGCTGGGAAGGCCAGTAGGGATTAGGAATGGGATCCTGCTGGGAGGGGCAGTAGGGATTGGGAATGGGATCATGCTGGAAAGGACAGTAGGGACCCAACATGTCCTTGGGAATCTTGCCCAGCCTCCAGCCCCAAAACTGGGAACAGAGGAGTAATTCCCAAGACTCCCAAGCCCTCGGCTGCTGGGATGGGTGGGAAGTGGGTCTGGGATGGGTTTTCCTGGGGTGCTGATGGATTGGGGTGGTTGGGGGCGAGAGGGGCCTGGAACTCTGCTCCCACTATGGGGACTGAGTGTGGCCAAATCCTGCCCCAGTCCTGAGGAACACCTGGGGACTCGAGTCCTGAAGCTGCAGAGATGTTGGAGGTGAACCTTGTTGGAGTTTAGGGTATAGGGAATTTTTTTCGTTTGTTTCATTTGTTTTGATTTTTAGGAGAATATTGTTTTTAATCTTTGTTTATGGAGAAAGTTTCTAAGACTTTGGGATGAATTGGAATTTATGAGTACAATATAAATAGAAATTTATAGGTGTATAAATAGTTTATTATAGAGTGAAAAATTTAGAATTTTGGGTTTTTAATATGGAGGGGGATAGGAAATAAGATGAAGGATTTTGGGTGTTTGATCTCTTTTTTGGTTTTAATTTATTATATTTTTTATAGTGTTGGGAGTATAAAATATTGGTTAGAAAGAAACACAAAGTAGATGTTGTGTAGATAAATAATTAGTTATTGGTAGAAAGGTAGAAATAAAGTACATGTTAAAATTTAATTAAATAAAATAGCTTTAAAAGACTTTAAATTTGTGGGTTTTGTAGCTTTTAGTGGTTTTTTTTTAATATGCTAAGTCTAAGATGTAAATAGTGTATATAAATATATACTGTATAGATAAATAGATATATGCATATAAGTAGATATATAGATATATAGTGTACATATAAATAGTGCATAGAATTTTTAATTAGAGAAAAAACAATAATTTGAAGATCAAAAAACTAAAACTCCTTTTTGCTTTTCACTTTTACTACAAAAATTTTTAGGGGTCTTGTCACAGACATATTTTATGAAAATCCTGTTGCCAGGATTTTCTTCTCCTGAGAAGCTGAGAGGCCTCAGGAACAAAATATAAGGAATGACTGTCTGCTGCTCTGGAATGCAACAGGTGGATCTGTGATTGGTCTCATGTGGTTGTTTCTAATTAATGGCCAATCACAGTCTAGCTGTTCAGATTCTCTGGTCATCGCAAGGTTTTGTTATTCATTCCATTCTCTTCTTGTCTAACCTTCTGATGATTCCTTTCTCTCTATTCTTTTAGTATGGTTTTAGTTTAACATTTTTATTATAATATATATGATAATATAATAAATCAGCCTTCTGAAACACAGAGCCAAGATTCTCGTCTCTTCCCTCGTCCTGGCTGCCCTGCAAAGACCACATCATCTCCCCAAACCAGAGTGCTGAAGTTAGGGTTTTTCTTGGAGAAAAGAACCATAATTTCTGTGGGTTAGCCATTCCTCTCACGGTCCCACAGCCCATCCCACCTGTTATGAGTAGAAAAAGGTGTTCATTTTTTTAAAAAAAGGTTGCATAGTTAAATTGCTGCTAAGTTGGAGTTTTAACTATTCATTGTTAATAATTTCATGTTGTAATCACCTGCTTTTAATAGTTTTTCTCTAATTACCTGTTGATGGTTAAAAATCCCTCTTTCACTGAGCATCCCCTCCCCTCCCCGCTCCACTCGAAGATGACACCTGGGACTGCAAAGGTGAAATCGGAGCTAACACGCAAATGTGAAGGACCAGCGTGCAAAGGTGTAAACACCTCACCAAATCCTGCAAAAAACCCCTAAAACAATCAGCCAGCATGGGATTAAGGGATCTAAGTGATGTCTAAAGGTGAGCAACTGAATCCAGTGATAAGATCCTTTTTACCCCTCACCCTAACCTAAAGGATGTCAGCTAGAAAGAGGACCTCGAATGTCAGACTGGATAACCAGGATCTCCTGATGCTCCTGTGAGGAACGGAGCCCCAGCTCTGCCTGCATCCCAGCAGACAAAGCTGCAATCATCCTCCTTCTCCGTGCTACAGCGGCGTGTGCGCAACCCATCGGTTCTCCCAACCCGAGCTGATTTCTTTGTTAATAAAGGCATCAAAAAGGAGAAAGATCTCCTGCCCAATATTTTTCACCACCTCCCTTTTGTCCCAGACCAGGTCCCCGTGTCCCAATCCTGGTACCTGCCATGTTCCAGTGCTGGGCTTGCTTGTCGGGCGGGCGGTAGATGAACTTGCGGAGGGAGCTGACGGTGTGGGAGCCCACCAGGGTGTAGCGCCCGAAGGCACGGCAGTCCACCACGCGGATGTTCAGGGGCGGGTGCAGCAGCTCATTCTCCGGGAGGTCCTGGGGAACAGGGGAGGGCTGGTCACCAGGGAATGGGAGCGGCTGGTCTGGGGGTTGGGAAGGGCAGGGGGGATTGGGAGCGGGGTTGTGATGGGAAGGGAAGTAGGGATTAGGAATGGGATCATACTGGGGAGAAAGGATTAGGAATGGGATCATACTGGGGAAGGGTGGTAGGGATTAGGAATGGGATCATGCTGGGGAGTAGGGATTAGGAATGGGATCCTGCTGGCAAAAACAGGAGGGATTGGGGATGAGATCATGCTGGGAAAAACTGTAGAGATTAGGAATGGGATCATACTGGGAAGGGCAGTAGGAATTAGGAATGGGATCATACTGGGAAGGGTAGTAGGGATTAGGAGTAGGATCAGACTGAGAAGGCAGATAGGGATTAGGAATGGGATCATGCTGGGGAGAAGGGATTAGGAATGGGATCATACTGGGAAGGGCAGTAGGGATTAGGAATGGGATCATGCTGGGAAGGGCAGTAGGAATTGGGAATGGGATCGTGCTGGGAAGGGCAGTAGGGATTGGGAATGGGATCCTGCTGGGAAAACCAGTAAGGATTAGGAATAGAATCCTGCTGGGAAGGACAGTGGGGATTAGGAACAGGATCATGCTGGAGGAAGAAATCCGGAGCTGCTTCAGCAAAATGTGTCTTGGGACCCCTCAGGTGAAGGAACGGTGTCCATGTGCTCCATTGTTTTAGGAAAACTGGAGTAAAGGGCTTGGAGCCATGGTGGGCTGCAGAAATTCCAGGTTCCATCTGAGGGATCAGAGGGAAGGGGCAACACTCACCACCTCGAACCACTTGACCAAAGTGCTGAAGTTGGGGTTTTTCTTGTAGTTCTGGATCAGGGCAGACTGGACGCCCTTCCCGGCACACTCGATGTCCACGCGGGGCCGGTCCACCTGGGCCAGGTTCACTCTCTTCAGGTCTCTGAGCCCCCAGAACAAGATCTAGGGCAGGAGGAGAGGGAGGAGGGAGTGTGTGAATGTGAGAGGGATGATCCCTGGGAGCTGGTTCTCCATGGAGAGGGATCCCACTGCTGATGCCATCACAGGGCAGCGGTGGATCCCTGAATTGTCTACTCCTTTACACCCTGCAGCCCAAGGTCTCCAGCCTCCTGCCCTCAGCATTTTCCTGCCTTTCTCCCTTCCTGGTCTTTTCCTGCCCTGGGAATCCAGCTCTCTCCATCTGTGGTGGCTCTGGATCCAGCCCTGCCATCGCTTCGTCCCAGTGGGATCAGTGTCACTGGGGAAACTTCCCTGTCCCTATCTGGGATAACAAAATGCCACCATCCAAAATTCCTGAAAATGGAGATTTTCCCCACCTCCTCATATTTTCCCCACCTCCTTATTCCCCATGGTTGTGTTAAAATTGTGAGGAACACAACTCATTTATTGTGATGCAAATGTATGAAAAACCAGGAACCAAAATCCCTCTGGGGACCTGTTCAGTGGCACCTCACCTGAGCAGAGACACTTTCACCCAGGGCTGAGATGTGCCCTGAGCATCCCTGTGGGCATTGTCTGGGTCACGGATGTCCACCAGGACCTTCAAGGGACACATCACAGAACCATGGAATCATTTGGAAAAGCCCTCCAGGATCATCGAGTCCAACCTGTGACCAGTCCTCTCCTTGTCCCCAGTCCGGAGCACTGAGAGCCCAACCCCCGCTGGCTGTCCCCTCCTGTCTCTGTGCAGAGCCACAAGGTCCCCCCTGAGGCTCCTTTTCTCCAGGCTGAGCCCCTTTCCAGCTCCCTCAGCCTCTCCTGGGGCTCCATTCCCTTCCCTGGACATGCTCCAGGCCTCTCTTGCTGTCAGGAGGGGCCCAGAGCTGCCCCCAGCAATGGAGGTGCCCCAGCAGTGGCAGCACAAAGGGACAGAGTTGATGCCCACAGTATTTTGGATACAAAATCCCCCTTTAGGTATCCCTGGATACATGAGAAGCATCCCATCCTCATTTCCTGAGGTTGATGGGATACAGAACACCTGAGCTATGGGATTGCTCTGGGAGCAGATGATCCAGCTCCGTGTCCATCTCTAACTTTCTGTGAGCTGCATCTCAGCCCAGGTGCTGCTCAATTGTGGTCCTGCCCAGGTTTGACAGCAAGGAATGATCCAATTCCCTGGTTTTTTTAGGGATGCTGCAGCCTGGTTCCCAGAACAGCCACCACGGACAGATCCTCGACTCCCAGCTCCCTCCTGCCCTTCCAACACCCTTGGAGATGTTCTCCTGCCCCAGGCAATGCTCCACATGGACATTGGTTACCTCCACTCTGTATCTGCTCAGCACCGGCCGAATTCCCAGAGGCACCGGCAGGATGGGGCCTCGGTCCATGTCCGTGGGGCCATCGATGGGGGGCAGGTCTGATTTACCCCCAGGGCCGATCTGGAAGAGGTGGATCATGGATTAGGATCTGCTCCTCTGAGCTGCTGGGAAGCAGCTTTTGGTCCTTCTCACAGAATTGTGGAATCACAGATTGGGTTTGGGTTGGAAGGGATCTCAAAGATCAGCTCATTCCAACCCCTGCCATGGGCAGGGACAAATTCCAAAGGGAGCTGGGCTGTGTGGAACTGGTCCCAGTTGTTTGATCTGGGGTGTCTCAGAGGGCTGAGAGCCCAGGGCAGGTGCTTTGGGAAGAAGAAAATACAGGAGCAGAAGGTGCTGGGAATTCCACACAGAACAGTCCTCGGAGCAATCCAAACTTCTCAGCCCACCAATGCAGCCCATCCCGGGGCTGTTCCATCCTGGAATTGCACCTGCTGGGCTGTGTGTGAGGAAACGGAGATGTGGTCCCAGAGCTCAGCCCAGGAGCAGGTTTAAGGTCCCGTTTCCAGCCCAGGGCTCAGTAAAGATCAAATATCCCATGTGAGCCATTCACCCAGTCCAAGGAAAACTGGGAGAAAAAGGGGTTGGATGAGCACCTGCCCTGGCAGAAAAAGGAGATGGGAAAAGCATTTCAGCAGATGGAGCATGAGGCACAAAAGTAGAAGAGTTTAACTCTGGTATTGCCCCAGACTGTGAATCACGGGATGGTTTGGGCTGGGA
Organism: Motacilla alba alba; assembly: GCF_015832195.1. Taxonomy (NCBI): domain Eukaryota; kingdom Metazoa; phylum Chordata; class Aves; order Passeriformes; family Motacillidae; genus Motacilla; species Motacilla alba. The sequence goes on from NC_052018.1 coordinate 1,159,351, forward strand.
GGGACTTTAAAGACCATTGAATTCCAGCCCCCTGCCATGGGCAGGGACAAATTCCACCTTTCTGGGCTGCTCCAAGCCCCATCCCACCTGGCCTTGGACACTTCCAGGTGCCTTTGATGAACAACAAATGGTTGATCATCCAAGAGAAACTACAAGGGTCCAGCAGACCAACGACCACGTGAAGGTTGTTCCATTATTCCCAATTCTCCATAAATTAACCCCTCTCCCTTCCAACCCTGCATCCATCCTTCCCCTCCCTTTGTCCAGCTGGCACCTGGAGCAGCTCGAAGGCGGCCAGCAGGTCCCCGGCCGTGGCGTTGCCGCGGTAGATCTGGTAATATTCCAGCTGCGGCGGGAAGCGCGGCGGGCAGTACTGCTCGTCCGACATCTTCACCACCGGCTTGGCGAACGTCCGGCCCATGAAGTCGGCTTTTCCCTACGGAAAGAGCACTTGAGGTTGGGGATCCGACACAGGAATTCCATGATTAGCTCTGTGGTTCTCCACAGGAACGCTTGGGGTTGGGGTTCCAACACGGAAATTCCAGATTTAGCCCCATGGTTCTCCCCAGGAGCACTTGGGGTTGGGGATCTGACATGGGAATGCCAATATTAGCTTTGTGGTTCTCCCCAAGAGCCCTTGTGGTTGGGAGTCCAACATGAGAATTCCAAATTTAGCTCTGTGGTTCTCTCCAGGAGCCCTTGAGGTTGGGGATCCAACATGGGAATTCCAAATTTAGCTCTGTGGTTCTCTCCAGGAGCACTTGGAGCTGGGGATCCAACATGGAAATTCCAAATTTAGTCCCATGGTTCTCCCCAGGAGCACTTGGGGTTGGGGATCCAACATGGGAATTCCAAATTTAGCTCTGTGGTTCTCCCCAAGGAGCACTTGGGATTGGGGATCCAACATGGAAATTCCCAATTTAGCCCTGTGTTTGTCTCCAGGAGCACTTGGTATTGGGGTTTCAGCATGGGAATTCCAAATTTAGCCCCATGGTTCTCCCCAGGAGCACTTGGAGCTGGGAATCCAACATGGGAATTCCAAATTTAGCCCCATGGTTCTCCCCAGGAGCACTTGGGGTTGGGGATCCAACATGGGAATTCCAAATTTAGCCCCATGGTTCTCCCCAGGAGCACTTGGGGTTGGGGATCCAACATGGGAATTCCAAATTTAGCCCCTTTGCTCTCCCCAGGAGCGCTTGGGATTGGGATCCAACATGGAAATTCCAAATTTTGCCCTGTGGTTCTCTCCAGGAGCCCTTGTGGTTGGGGATCCAGCATGAGAATTCCAAAACTAACCCTGTGATTTTCCCCAGGAGCACTTGGGGTTGGGGATCCAACATGGGAATTCCAAATTTAGCCCTGCGATTCTTCCCGCCATGGTCGTAACAGGAACGGGATCAGCGCTCTGGCCTTGGGATGCCAAAGCTCAGGGAAAACTTTCAGTCCTGAATCCTTGAAGGAGATTTGGGACAGCTGAAGCCTGGGACAGCAAGGAGGCCAGGGATGAGCAGTTTTCCCAAATGGAAATGCTCCTTGGCTACAGCCTCTTTCCTCCTTCTCCAAAAATAAGACACATCTGAGATTTATGAGCGGCAGAGGCTCCGTGGGAGATTCGGAAAGACCATTCTCCAAGGATCAGGGAAAAAAGCTCCCCAAATCCTCCGCCTCCAAATTTTGAGCGATCCCAGCATCCAAACCACGCACAATTTCCTGGGATTTTCTCACCACAGTGTCCTGGTCGTAGATCTCGATGACAATGATGGGGGGGTCATCCCGCATCTCGTGAGCTTCCCCGTACAGCTCCACGTTGTCGAACACCAGGAGCTGGTCCCAGGTCGGGCAAAGGGTCTCGTTGAGAACCTGGGGAAATGGGAGAGATTCCTACTGCTCCAGGAACGGACCAGGGTCCTGGGAAAGGGTGGCGGGTGGGGCTGCTGTGTGTTTTTTGGATCAGGGAGGCATTGGGAATCACCCAGGGATTCTTCTGAGGAAAATAATCCAAGAGCAGATGAGCAGAGCTGGGTGATTCCCAGGCTTCCTAAAGATTGGCAACCCTCAGACTGGGAAGGGAAGACTGAAAAATCACTTTTACATGACCCAGTTCTGCCTAAACTGGCAGGGAATCACCAGGAATCACAAGGAATCATGGAGAATCATGGAGAATCGCAGGGAATTGCAGCCACCGGGATGTGGGACACATACTGGGAATGGGCAGATGAGCAGAGCCGGGTGATTCCCAGGCTTCCTAAAGATTGGCAACCCTCAGACTGGGAAAGGAAGACTGAAAAATCACTTTGACATGACCCAGTTCTGCCTAAACTGGCAGGGAATAAGTGGGAATCATGGAGAATTGTTGGGAATTATGGAGAATCACGGGGAATTGCAGCCACCAGGATGTGGGACATAAATTGGGAATGGGCTCCTGGGGAGAGATCTCCTGGAAACCATCAATTCCCAGTTCCAGAGCAGCTCTCCCTCCACAGGAGTCCAGGACCAGCCTGATCCTCATTTATGGGATCTGTGCCATTGCAGAGCCAGCCATCCCTGCGCCTCTCGGTCCCCGCATCCCAGGAATGCTCACCTCGGTGCACTGGCTCTGGGAGATGAAGAAGACCCGTGCGAAGGGGTCCGAGAGGCCGCTGCTGTCGGCTGCGAACAAGCTCCTGGCTTGGTACATGTGGGCTCGCAGCTGGAACACCTGTTTCTCTGGAAGAGAGAGGGAGTGGAATGGGATAGGATGGCTCGGGGTGGCCTCTGGGAGTCTTGTCCTGAATCATGATTTTAAAGGGTTAAGATTTTAGCTGGGGGTTAGAACCAATTAATATTGAAGTTAGGTGCACCAACGATGGGTTAAAGATTATTAGATGCTTAAGTTAAAGCTAATTGTTATATTTTGAGCTCATTTGTAGAAGGAAGTGGAGCAAGTGAACCATTATGGGAACACATTGTGTTGGGAGGGATGAAAGTTTGACAGTGTTAGTAAAAGGTCTTAAAATCATAGAAAATCCGGGGAGTTAGAAAGAAAGCCAGACTTAGTGGGCCTTGGAAAAATGTTAAAAATAGACCCTGAGAAATGTTGGGCTTTGTGTTTGCCCGATCATGTGAAATTGCACCTGCATAACCAGTATATGATAAATAATTGTTAGATGTGATGATTGTTTAGTAATCAAATATAATTATTGTTTAATCGTAAGAAGAATAATGAGAAAACTATGTTAGAAGTTTGAGGCGGACCATGAGAAGCCCATGCTTGGATGAAATCAATGTATACAATAGAAAAATATGTTTAATAATTAACATGAAAGTTATATAACGATAAAATATAAAAACATCTTTATCCCGAACCCATGTCGGAGTCAGATTTGGGTTTGTACCCCTGACACCCAGAGCTCTTCAACAAAAGCACCTGCATATAATCATTCCGTGATTATGTGTTCCTGAACGCTAACAACAGGAAAGTCTCACAGATGTGTGTGCCTAGCAGAAGGATTTTTGAACGTAGAATCTGAAGGAGGAATAGAGATGGAAGCAAGTTTTGATATAGAAGAAAAGAATTGCTGAGCCAGTCTTAGTGGATAACCAAGGAGGCAAAGGGGGTGTGAGTTAGAAGGAGGTTTTATGGCTTAGAGCAAAGGATAAACCCACCTCAAACAAGAAGATGCTTATACCAAGCAGAAAAAGCAAGACTGCCAATGTTGCAAGCAGAAAAAGGCCTCAGAACTTTCCACTGCAAGAAAACTGAAAGACAACTTCTAGCTTAGACTGCAACGCACTAACTTTTAGTGATTGGAGAATAGTAACATGAAATGGTAATTACAGTAGCTGTGATAGGCTATAGGTAAAAGTTAAGGTATAGATTGGTTCTTCCATGTTAAGATGCTCAGCAAAAAAAAGTAAATAATGCATTGTAACCAAAATTGAAGGGTCTCCAGGCTTGCCTGCAGCTGGAGCTGACAGCTGTAGGCACAGGCTCTGTCACCCACGACCCTGGACTGCTGTCATATCTTGGATGTAATAAACTGCATTTTGAAGAGCCGCCTGGAGTCTCACACCTCTCATTTTGGCTCTTCCTGTATTGAAACCAGCAGAACAGTGCCCAGCACCTGGACTCTGTGTCAATCCATCACAAAGCAGGGGTGATGTGGTTTTTAGGGTGGTTAGGATTTGCTGCAGAGATAAGAAATTTTGACTTCATGTTTCAGAAGGTTGGTTTATTATATTAGGATGTATATGATATTAAAAAGATTTTACTACAACTATATTAAAAGAACAGAGAGAAAAGATGCATCTGAAGGTGAGACAGGAATAGAAAGGAATGAATAACAAAGGCTCGTGACTCTCAGAGTGTCCAAGAGCAGCTGCATTCTTGATTGGTTATTAAGTAGAAACATCTAACATGGACCAATCAAGAATGCACTGGTTGCATTCTACAGCAGCAGATAGTAATTTGTTTACATTTGTTCCTGAGGCCTTCTCAGCTTCTCAGGAGAAGAAATTCCTAGCAAAAGGATTTCATAAAAATGTCGGGGTGACACAGGGAACCTTGGATCGTGCCAGAGGGTCGCAGAGAACCGGAAGAAGACCTTCCTGACTTCATCCCTGGGACCACTGACCCAATTCGAGACCACTGACCCAATTCAAGAGAAGAATTGTGCACGCGTGAAGGACTAATAACCTCACTTTAATGCAGAGCGGGGATGGGAGGTGCCGGGGTTGTGCACATGTATTATTTTGGAGAATAAATAGAAGGCAAAAATCTTTGTACAGCTCAGTCATGCATTTTGGGGACAACCCCCATGCCACCTGCTAGTGTAATAAGCACATCACTTTCCATCTTTGACTAATTAGAGAATCTTTGTCTGTGAATTTTTGTTTTAACGATCCCCATTCATCTGTTTAGCCCAGAAATAATTTTTGCACCTTTAAGATTGGTTCTGAGAGAGAAATGGCGAGGGGAAGAAGCTCACAGTTTGTTTTCAGGCACTGCACTCACTCCTCCACATTCCTGCTCCTGGATTGTGTTGTCTGCAGATGGACAGACAGCAGGACAGAGCTCTCCTTTGTCTTTAGTTAGTTTTAGCTAGCTGAGGCAGAGAAGTTCCCTGGACTGTGGTTTTTTCTTTTTCGTGGACCTGTTTAAACCGGCTCAGGAGGAACACCAGCAGCTCCACCTGTGGCCCACCAGGCCAGGTATAGGCCGTGGCATTTCCAGCATTGGAGGGACTGATAAGGGACTGATAAGAGACTGAGTGAGTCGAGCTACAGCCCACAGAGGGGACTTTCTGAGTTTGTCATCTCCTTTGGAGCAGCAAGAACTTTTATTGTTTGATGTTGTTTAGGTTTTATCATTTAATAAACAGTTTTTTCTACTTTTCTCCAAGGAGGTATTTTTCCCAGACCGGCTGGGGAAGGGGCCAATTGAATCTGCTTTCTAGAGGAAACCCTTCGGGGGGTCTCTCCCAAATTTGCCCTGGACTGAACACCCAGAAGAACACCGGCAGCTCCACCTGTGGCCCACCAGGCAAGTTCTGGGCTGCAGTATATCCAGGACTGGAGGGAGTGATAAGAGACAGAGTGAGCCAAGCTACAGCCCACAGAGGGGACTTTCTGAGTCTGCCATCTCCTTTGGAGCGGCCAGAGGTTTTATTGTTTGATATTGTTCATTTTTTGTGTGCTGGTGAATTCTTTGCCTGTTGAATAAATTTTTTTCCCACTTTTTTCCAAGGAAATATTTTCCTGAACCGGTTGACGGAGGGGCTGATTGCATCTGCTTTCTAGAGGAAGCCCCTTTGGAAGTTCTCTCCCAGATTTACCCTAAACCAGGACAGAGCCCATCCAAAGCATATCTCAGGAGCCTGGATCTGCTCGTGGCTGAAGGATCTCAACTCAAAGCGCGAATCCCAAATGGATACGAATTTCCTTGGCATCCTTGTTGTGTGCACGACAGCTCTGAACAGGATTGGGATGAGGGGACACGATTCCCACCCCCATCTTCATAGGACAACAGGAATGATGTCCCCCTTAGCTCCCGGAAGCCCTTGGAGCAGAGGGTGTCCAGCCAGGCTTCCTCCCGCCCCCCCTCCGTGTCCCATCCCATGGGAACTCCTTACTGGTGTACAGGAGGCTGATGGGTGGGAAGGAGGGCAGGTTTTGGCCTCGGGGGGTTTTCTTCTCCTCGAAGCCACAGGGGAGGCCGCTGAGGAAGTCCTTGCGCTGCTTGTTGAGGCCCAGCCACAGGTAGATCTCCATCTTGGCCTGGACTGTCCAGCCGGCAGGGCCGAAGCCCCTCTTCCCGGGGAGCTGTGCGCAAGGAATGGAAGAGTTCACATGGATATCGGGAATATGGACAGACAGACCGCTCTTGGAGCACCCAACCTCTCTGGGGCATTGTGCTGCTGTTCCTTAAACCCAAGGACCCTTTGGGATCATGACACTGCTCTGGCTCAGGCAGTGTCCTCTTCCCATCATGGTTTCCTTTTCCTAAGTATCTTAGGTTGGAAATGCAAGATGTGGCTGGGGGTGTGTATTCTATTTTCCATCTGTCAGAGCTGGGGCAGTTATCTGCTGTTCATGGGGCAGTTTTCTCTATCTCTCCCACAACCAATCCTCCCTCCAGGAGATCTCCGCTGTTCATGGGCCATTAATTATTAATTATCTTCTGTTCATGGGCCAGTGAGTGTCACTGATAAAATTCCATCATCCCATGGGGAGATGCTCTGCCCAGGGGAGGAGCCAAGCATTCCTACCTGGATACAATCTGAGATTTTGGGATACCACAGCAGCCTTTGCCCACTGCGTTCCCAGGGGAGCAGCTTTCTCCTCCCCTGCGTTCCCAGGGGAGCAGCTTTCTCCTCCCCTGCGTTCCCAGGGGAATTCTAGGCCGATCTCCAGCAGCCCTGGAACTTCAGAGGAAAACTCCCCCCTTGTCCAGGATCCCTGCTCCAGCAGAACCACAGCTGGCACTGCAGGAAGGCTGAGCCACCATGGAATGGGACAGTGCCACCACCCTGACCCACAGGGGGTCAGGGCCTGTTCTGACTCTGGCAGGGTTGTTTTCTATTATTGGGATTTGGTTTTATTTTATTTTATTTTATTTTATTTTATTTTATTTCTTCCCTAATAAAGAACTGTTATTCCTGCTCCCATAACTTTGCCTAAGAGCCCCTTAATTTTAAAATTATAATAATTTGGAGGGAAGGGGTTTGCACTCTTTATTTTCAGGGGCGGCTCCTGCCTTCCTTAGCAGACACCTGTCTTTTCACACCACGACACTAAGCCAGAAATTCTCTGGATTTCCAGCTGGACCAAACATTTCCCTCTTCCCAAACATTTCCCACTTACTGGACTGGGCGAGTTCAGTGCTTCACCCTCCCTAGGAGCCGATTTCCACCCTTACCAGCAGATTATGGATCAGGTTTCTCCAATATTCAAAACCCAGAAAAAATGGATGCAAAACTGTCCTCCTCATCTCCCAAATTTCCTTCCCCTCTTGGCTGAACTCCCCTGGGCTAGAGGGATCCTCACCTTGAGGAAAACCGTCTTCACCTTGGCGCAGTCTTTGCCCATCTCCTCATCCACGATGGAGTACAGGATGTCCTTGGAAGGGATGCGGGCGTAGGCGATGCGCTTGTTGTTGCTCATCATCCAGATGAAAATGTCGGGAATCGTGTGCTGGGGCTGGGAATGCCGCGGGAGAGCCCCCTCAGTGCCCCAGCCCCGACCACTGAGGCACCGGTGGGGCTGGAGAGCTGCCGGAGGCAAATCCAACAGATTCCACGGAAGGTGGATGTGCCTGTGGCCACGCTGAGGGCACTGGAATTGTTTGGAGATTCCCACTCCAAAAAAAGCTGCTCAGAGCTAAGCCCGTCAGGAAAGAAACTGGCATTTATTGATGCAGTAAGGTAGAAAAATTATGAAAGAAAGCCTCATAAAATCAGGTCTGTTTTGTTAGATCTAGCCTTGTCAAGCTCGCACTTTGCAAGTTTCCATGTGAAAACAAAGCTGGTGTGAGCAGCTCGTTAACATAACAATCAATTCCTGGATAAAAAACAACTGGCACCTACATGAACATTAAATCTATCCCGTGAGAATCAGTGAAGAAAATATGTAAATAATTTAAATACATATAATAATATAAATTACATTTAAATATAAAATATATAATATAAAATAAATATAAATAATGTAAATACATAATAAGTTATGTAAATAATTTAAGAGTAATAATTTAAGAATAATAAATTAAATAAATTAAGAGATTTGATGGACAGGTAAAATACCTTTTACTAACCAATAAAGTAATTGATAAGAAAGCTCCTAACCAACTGGAGTCACACACGAGGTCTGTAAAAAATGTATAAAAACCAGTTATGTGAATAAAGATTTGGCTTTTTCCAGTTTTTTTGGCCTGAAGAAAATGGAGTCTTGTGTTTGGGATTGAAGGTATTTGAGATGATAGTTTGTGTTTAGATTTAGGTGTTTATTGTTTTTTATTAGTGTTATAGTTTCACAGCTGTGAGTTCTGTAGTTTTTTATCAGTAAGGTATAAAATGGTTAACTATTTTTTGTTATAAGGTCTTTTAAGGTTAAACTATTTAATTAAGAAATGATACCTAAATTATTTTCTATTTTAATCTAATAACTGATCACTCAAAGTCTGTAATGCGGACTTTTCTGTTTAATTACAAAATACCACTAAAACTCATGAAGAAGAAGGAAGAAAAAGGTAAAGAAAAACAATTTGTTTTCCTCTTAAAAGCTCCATTTTGCTTTATATTTATAATTATATTCTAAAACCCCAAACTCTACGTTTTCCACCCTGTGATATCACACACTTCTAACTGACTACACACCCGTAATCCCAGCACTATCAATTAATTTTGGAAGCCTTCTCCACAGCTTCAGGTTAAATGCAGTGTTCTTTTGTGGGTCTGTGCCTTTCAGTACAGAAAATTTAAAATTCTTAGTGTCTAGGGTTTCAACAGAGTCTCGTGTGATTTATGCCGATAATTTATGTCAGTTAAGAGTTTAAAAATATGCAAATTTAGGCAGAGAAGACGGAAGGTTTTTTGTCTCTACTCCTTCAGTGGACTCCAGGAGGGGAGGGGAGGGCAGCGGCCATTCCTCATCCCTGTGTAGGGAAGAGGTTCCCAGTCCAGACTGGGCCCATCGCTCCTCAGATCCGGGCTGGGTCAGGACCAAGGAAGGCCTGGCTGAAACCAGGGATGGAGCTGGGAGCCTTCCATGGGAATTGGAAGCAGGAGGTGGAAACAGCTGCAGCTCCAGAGGAGGGACAAGAACCCCCTCTGAGCCAATCCTAAACTGGAAAAATGTCATGGAAACATTCCAGAGACTAAAGGGGCTCCAGGAGAGCTGGAGAGAGACTGGGGACAAGGCATGGAGGGACAGGACACAGGGAATGGCTGCCACTGCCAGAGGGCAGGGCTGGATGGGATCTTGGGAATTAGGAATTGTTCCCTGGCAGGGTGGGGAGGGGCTGGGCTGGAATTCCCAGAGCAGCTGTGGCTGCCCCTGGATCCCTGGGAACGTCCAAAGCCAGGCTGGATGGGGGTTGGAGCACTCTGGGACAGTGGAAGGTGCTGGGGTTGGAACTGGATGGGATTTCAAATCCCTTCCCACCCTAACCAGTCTGGGATTTGATGTGTCACCTTCCAATTCCTGATTTCCCAGGGATCCACAGGATCCCTCCACAGCTGGGACTGGCTGAAACATCTCCAGCTCTGCTGTGGGAGGACCCAGCTCTGTCCCTGACTGGAAAATCCTTAAATTTCTTTTACATCATCTCATTCCCAACCAGGAGTGCGCAGGGATCGTGGGGCAGCTCATGGACTTGGAATGGCTTCTTGCAGAGGGACCTCTCCTGCCCTTGGATATCTTCATCCATCCCTCCTTCCATCCCTCCATCCTTCCTTCCATCCATCGATTCCATCCACCCATCCCTCCATCCATCCCTCCATTTATTCATCCATCCTTCCTTCCTTCCATCCATGCATCCATATCATCCATCCCTCCCATCCACCCATCCATCCATCCAGTCCATCTATCCATGATCCATCCATCCATCCATTTCATCCATCCATCCATCCATCCATGTCCATCCATATCATCCCTCCATCCATCCATCCCATCCCTCCATATCATCCATTAATTCCATCCATCCCTCCATCCATCCATATCATGCATCCATCTGTCCATCCATCCATCCATGATCCATATCATCCATCCATCAATCCATGATCCATCCCCCCCTCCCTCCCATCCATATCATCCCTCCATCCATCACCCATCCCATCCATCCATGCATTTCATTCATCCATCCATCCACCCATCCTTCCATCCATGATCCATTCATCTATCCATCCATCCATCCCTCCCTCCATGGATCCAGCCCTCCATCCATCCCTCCATGGATCCATCCATCCACCCCTCCATGGATCCATCCATCCATGGATCCATCCATCCAATCCATCCATACTTTATCCATCCATCCTTTATCCATCCACCCCATCCCATCTTTCTCTCTCCATGAGCTGCCCCAGCCGGAGCCACCTCTGCCCGTGAGGGACCCACCTCGTCCGCCAAGAACCGCAGCTTCTGCAGGAAGTTCTGCACCAGCTTCAGCTTGTCCTTCATGGTGTTCCTCTTGACCTGGGAGCGCAGGGCCGTGGCCTGCTGGGCCATATTCTCCTGTGGACACAGCCGGGACATCAGGACACAGCTCAGACCAAGGAAAGGCGCCTCAATCCCACCAGGTCAGGGTGGACACCTTCAGAAACCCTTTTGTTGTCCTTGGCAGAGCCCCTGAGAGGGCAGAGACAGCCCAGGGAAAGGTGACACCACAAAGGTGTCCCCTGAGCTCGGAGAATTTTGGGGTGGCTTAAGGAAGGTGTCGCCCCGTTCTTCTAAAGTTCTTCTAAGCCTTCTGATTTATGTAATGGAGTTTCTCATGCACTGTTTGTGTAAATAATGATAGTTTTGCATTCCTTTCTGGAGGAGGAGAGAATTGATGGACTGTTGGTTTGACAGGTTGGAGAGGTGGCAATTTCATCCTCCAATCCATGGCCACTTTTCAAATCCTATAAACATCAGAGTTCGGAAATAAACTGCCCCTTTTTTGCCTTGGACATCTCAGAGTGCGAGTGACTTTCATTTCACGTTGTATTGCAACAGGAAGGTGCCTCATCCGCTGTCACCCAGCTCGTGACCCTTGGCGATTCCACATGAACGCGTGGAATTGAAAATTCCTGGCTCTCGAGGATGCGGCTGGCCACTGAAGTTGGTAACCTTGGCCAGCTGGAGAAGCCACCAGCTCCTCGTCCAGCTCTCCTGCACATCCTTGGCAAGGAGCGGGGCCACCACCCTAAACCTCTGTCCCTGGGGCAGCTCATCTTTTTGGGATTCCCAAAATCACCCCAAACCTCTGTCCTTGGGGCAGCTCAGCTTTTTGGGGTTCCTGAAATCCCCCCAAACCTCTGTCCCTGGGGCAGCTCAGCTTTTTGGGATTCCCAAAATCACCCCAAACCTCTGTCCTTGGGGCATCTCAGCTTTTTGGGGTTCCTGAAATCCCCCCAAACCTCTGTCCCTGGGGCAGCTCTGCTATTTGGGGTTCCTAAAATCACCCCAAACCTCTGTTCCTGAGACAGCTCTGCTTTTTGGGGTTCCCAAAATCATCCCCCAAACCTCTGTCTCTGGAGCAGCTCTGGTTTTTGGGGCTCCCAAAATCACCCCAAACTTCTGTCCCTGAAACAGTTCTGCTGCTCTGAAAGAGGTCCCAAAATCACCCCAAATTCTCTCCCTGGGGCAGCTCAGCTTTTTTGGGATTCCCAAAATCACCCCAAACGTCTGTCCCTGGGGCAGCTCAGCTTTTTGGGGTTCCCAAAATCACAACCAAACCTCTGTTCCTGAGACAGCTCTGCTTTTTGGGGTTCCCAAAATCATCCCCCAAACCTCTGTCTCTGGAGCAGCTCTGGTTTTTGGGGCTCCCAAAATCACCCCAAACTTCTGTCCCTGGGGCAGCTCTGCTGTGTGGGGTTCCCAACATACCCCCAAACCTCTTTCCCTGGAGCAGCTCTGCAAGAGTTCCCAAAATCACCCCAAACCTCTGTCCCTGAAACAGTTCTGCTGCTCTGAAAGAGGTCCCAAAATCACCCCAAATTCTCTCCCAGGGGAAGCTCAGCTTTTTTGGGGCTCACAAAATCACCCCAAACCTCTGCCCCAGGGGCAGCTCTGCTTTTTGGGGTTCCCAAAATCACCCACAAACCTCTGCCCCTGGGGCAGCTCTGCTCTGTGGGGTCCTCAAAATTCCTCTTCCAGCTCCTCTGTGCTCCCAAATTTCTTTCCAGAGTCTGTTGGAGGGGAGCCAGCAGAAGCAGAAGTGGCACCTGGGACTTGGCTGAGACCTGAGTGGCCTTTGGGGTCAGAACTAAACCCCAAATTCCCAACCCACAGGGAACTGGAAACCAATGTGTCCGTGGACCAAATTCCACCCCCTGCTCAGGAATCCTCCTCTGCTCTTCCCAAAGTTTCCCTGAACAACTTGTGCCGGGCCTGCCCACCCTGCCAGGGAACAAATCCTAATTCCCAATATCCCTTTCCCAGTGGGAAGCCATTCCCTGGGTCCTGTCCCTCCATGCCTTGTCCCCAGTCCCTGTCCAGCTCTCCCGGAGCCCCTTTAGGGATCAGATCCCGCTCACCAGCTCCCGCATGCAGGATTTGAGCCTCTCCCGGTCCAGCCTGGTGCGGGACGAGTGGTGCTGGTCCTTGTCAGCCAAGGTCAGGAAGCGCCTGCGGGAAAAGGGGATTTCCCATGGGAATCCTTCTCATGGCTCCCTTCCCTCCCCACCAGCCTGGCCACGTCCATGGAAAACGCTCGAATTCCCAACAAAACTGTGGACAAGAGGCGGGTTCGCACCGTGGAGTCAGGAAGGGACAGTTAGCGTCATCAGGGGCCACCAGGTGCCACCCAGAATTCACAGAATTCCCAAAATCAGCAGGTTGGAAGAGACCTCCAAGCCCATCGAGTCCAACCCAGCCTCAACACCTCAACTCAACCCTGGCACCCAGTGCCACACCCAGGCTTTGTTAAACACACCCAGGGATGGGGACTTCAAAACCTCCCTGGGAATTCCCAAAATTCACAGAATTCACAGAATCACAAGGTTGGAAGAGACCTTGAAGATCATCAAGTCCAAACCAGCCCCAGCACCTCAACTAAACCATGATACTGAGTGCCACATCCAGGCTTTGTTAAACACATCCAGGGATGGGGACTCCACCACCTCCCCTGTCCCCAGGAATTCCCAGAACTCCCAAAATTCCCAGAATTCACAGAATCACTGCGTTGGAAGAGACTTTCCAGACCATCGAGTCAAACCTAGCTCCAACACCTCAACCCAACCCTGGCACCCAGTGCCACATCCAGGCTTTGTTAAACACACCCAGGGATGGGGACTCCATCACCTCCCTGGTCCCTGGGAATTCCCAAAATTCCCAAAATTTACAGAATGACCAGGTTGGAAGAGACTTTCCAGACCATCGAGTCCAACCCATCCCAAGCACCTCAACTCAACCCTGGCACCCAGTGCCACATCCAGGCTTTGTCAAACACACCCAGGGATGGGGATTCCACCACCTCCCCGGGCAGAACATTCCAGAACTTTATCCCCCTTTCTGGAAAGAACTTTTCCCTGCTATCCAGCCTGAATTTCCCCTGGTGCAGCTCAGGGCTGTGTCCTCTGGCTCTGTCAGTGCTGCCTGGAGAAAGAGCCCAGCCCCAGCTGAGCACAGCCACCTTCCAGCCTGTGGGGGCCACAGGACTGAGGTGTCCACCCCTGCTTTGGGGCATTTGGGGTGCAAGATGGAAGCACCACGCTCCTGCCCAAGGCAAAAGGTCCGGCATGGTGCCAGTGTCATGGAATGTCATCGTCCCATCATCCCGAGGACAGGGCACCATGAGGTGACATTCCCGCTGCGAGCAGGGACCCGCATGGTGCCACCTCCCCGTGTGTCACTCACAGGCAGCCGCTGCTGAGCTCCTCCAGGACCCCTCGGAGCCGGCGCTCTGGGTGCGGCTTCTCCGTCTTGATCATCTCCTGCACGTCGTTGAGGCCCTCCTCCTGCGGCACCGACGGGGACAGCGTGAGGGATGGGGAGCTGGGAACAGCCTGGGATCACCTGGAGATCACCTGGGCTGGGCATCACCTGGGATCACCTGGGCTGGGCTGGGAACCACCTGGGATCACCTGGGATCATCTGGGCTGGGAATCACTTGGGATCACCTGATCTGGTCTTAGAATCACCTGGGATCACCTGGAGATCACCTGCACTCATCTGGGATCTTTTGGGCTGGGAATCACCTGGGCTGGGAATCACTTGGGCTCATCTAGGATTACCTGGGCTGGGAATCACGTGGGAGTCACCTGGGGTGGGAACACTCTGGGATCACCTGGGATCACCTGGGCTGGGCTGGGAACCACCTGCAATCACCTGGGTAGGCTGGTAATCACCTGGGTAGGCTGGTAATCACCTGGGATCATCTGGGACCTTTTGGGCTGGGAATCACCTGGGATCTTTTGGGATCTTTTGGGCTGGGAATCACCTGGGAATCACCTGGGGTGGGAACAACTTGGGATCACCTGGGATCAGAACCACCGGTGATCACCTGGGCTGGGCATCACCAGAGATCACCTGGGATCACCTGCTCTGGGAGATCACCTGGGATCATCTGGCTGGGCATCACCTGAGATGACCTGGGATCATCTGGGCTGGGCTGGGCATCACCTGGGATCACCTGGGATCTCCTGGTCTGGGAATCACCTGGGATCATCTGGGCTGGGTATCACCTGGGATCACCTGGGCTGGGCATCACCTGGGAACCACCTAGCCTCCCCACCCTCACAGGGAAGGATTCCATCCCAATATCCTGCCCAAATCTCCACTTTCCCAGTTTGTACCCATTCCCCCTTCTCCTGTCCCTCCAGGCTTG
The DNA here is from genome assembly GCF_015832195.1 of Motacilla alba alba. Taxonomy (NCBI): domain Eukaryota; kingdom Metazoa; phylum Chordata; class Aves; order Passeriformes; family Motacillidae; genus Motacilla; species Motacilla alba. The sequence continues at coordinate 1,174,355 of NC_052018.1, forward strand.
TCCCCAGTCTCTCTCCAGCTCTCCTGGAGCTCCTTTAGGCTCTGGAAGGGGCTCTGAGCCCTCCCTGGAGCTTTCCCTTCCCTGGCTCTACCACATGAGTGCTTCACCCCGCCAGCCCAGGTGACACAGCCTCCCCACCCCTGTTCCCTTTTGTGGGGACACCTCGATCTGACCCACAGAATTCTCAAGGAGCTGCTGGAATTTGGCGATTCCCCACTGGGAATGTTCCCCTTTTCAGGCACTGTCTGTCCCTGCTTTGCTCCGAGGTGCAGGGAGCCTGGCTGTGGCTGTGCTGGGTGCCAGCCCCGTGCCCCAGCTGTGTCCCCCCCTGTCCCTTCACCCCTGTCCATCCCTGACCAGCTTGTCCGCGATCTTGTCCATGATGTTGGCGTTGTAGAGCCGGCGCCGCTGGTCCTGCCACCAGCTCCGGATGTAGATGCAGGGCTTCTTCTCCAGGTAGGGCAGGTGGAAGTAATTCCTGCAAAAAAGAGGCAGAGAGATGCTCCATGGGGGTGACAATCCTGGCCTGGAGCAGCCCCCATCCCACCCCTCTCCCGGGAAATCAGAGAGATCAGAGAAAAGAATGAGAAACAATTCTTAACTTTCTGCACCTGGTGTTGTGAACATGTGGAATATATTATGGATATTTGTTTACCCAAGGGTGGTTTCTTAATTAGTCAATGGTGATGGCGTTTTAATTAAAGGACCAATCAAGTCCAGCTTTGGACTGGGAATCACCTGAGATCTCCTGGGTGTATCGTAACTGTCTATAAAAGCAATGAGTTTCTTAATAAAGATGAATGGAATGGAGGCTCTGTTTTTCCCGAGGCCATTCCCAAATCCAGGATGGATGGGAGCAGTGCCCAGGGGCTGCCCCATCCCTCCTGGGAATGTCCACGGCTGGGTTGGATGGGGTTTGGAGCAATCTGGGATGTGGCAGCAGCTCTGTGGCCACAGTGAGCAACAGACGACTTTCCCAGGAATTGTGCTGGGAAAAGGCTGTGAGAAGATCAGAGAAAAGAATGAGAAACAATTCTTATCTTAACCTGCTGCACCTGGTGTTTGTGAACATGTGGAATGTGTTATGGAGATTGAAATAAATAAATCTTAATTTAATCTAAATTTAAATAAATCACCAAAAGGTGATTTATTAATTAGTCAATGGTGATGGCGTTTTAATTAAAGGACCAATCAAGTCCAGCTTTGGACTGGGAATCACCTGGGATCACCTGGGTGTATCATAACTGTCTATAAATCAATGAGTTTCTTAATAAAAAGTGATGGAATGGAGGCTCCGTTTTTCCCGAGGCCATTCCCAAATCCAGGATGGACGGGTGCTGTGCCCAGGGGCTGCCCCATCCATCCTGGGAATGTCCAAGGCCAGGTTGGACGGGGTTTGGAGCAATCTGGGATGTGGCAGCAGCTCTCTGGCCACAGAGAGCAACAGACAACTTTCCCAGGAATCGTGCTGGGAAGAAAAGTCTATGAGAAGATCTGAGAAAAGGGAAAGGCTGTGAGAAGACCAGAGAAATAAAAGAGAAACAATTCTTAACTTGCTGCGCCTGGTGTTGTGAATATGCAGAATATGTTACAGAGATTTGTTTACAAAAGGGTGGTTCCTTAATTAGCCAATGGTGATGGTATTTTAATTAAAGGACCAATCAAGTCCAGGTGTATCCTAACTGTCTATAAAACAATGAGTTTCTTAATAAAGATTAATCTGTAATCATGGAGTCTATGCTAATTATTACCTGGCTGGATAATAATGGGACAGTGGGATGTGTCGGGGTCAGAACTGGATGATCTTTAAGATCCCTTCCCACCCAAACCATGCTGGGATTCTGGAACCTCCCAGCCGCTCCAAGCCCTGTCCTTGGAACAGCTGAAGGAAGAGAGATCCACAGTTTTTTGGGGTGCTGGTTGTGAGCCAGGATCCAGCACCTGGAAAGGGAATCGTGCTCCTGGAAAGGGGAATACTGCTCTGCTGCACCTGGAAAGGGGAATCCTGCTGCTCCTGGAAATGGGAATCCTGCTGCACTTGGAAAGGGGAATGCTGCTGCAACTGGAAAGGGGAATGCTGCTGCACCTGGAAAGGGGAATCCTGCTCTGGTGCACCTGAGAAAGGGAATGCTGCTGCACCTGGAAAGGGGAATGCTGCTGCACCTGGAAAAGGGAAATCCTGCTGCACCTGGAAAAGGGAAATCCTGCTGCACCTGGAAAGGGGGAACCCTGCTGCACCTGGAAAGGAGAATCCTGCTCTGGTGCACCTGAGAAAGGGAATGCTGCTGCACCTGGAAAAGGGAAATCCTGCTGCACCTGGAAAAGGAAATCCTGCTGCACCTGGAAAGGGGAAATCCTGCTGCACCTGGAAAAGGGGGAACCCTGCTCTGCTGCACCTGGAAAAGGGGAATCCTGCTGCACCTGGAAAAGGGGGAACCCTGCTCTGCTGCACCTGGAAAAGGGGAATCCTGCTGCACCTGGAAAAGGAAATCCTGCTGCACCTGGAAAAGGAAATCCTGCTGCACCTGGAAAGGGGAACCCTGCTGCACCTGGGAAAGGGAACCCTGCTCTGGGGCACCTGGAAAGGGGAATGCTGTTGCACCTGAGAAAGGGGAATCCTGCTGCACCTGGAAAGGGGAATCCTGCTGCACCTGGAATCACCAGGAGTCAAATCCAGCTCCAGCCCTTCCTGCGTGTTCCCACCAGGAGATGTCAGCAGAGCCCCGTGCTGGAGCGGGGGACTCCCAGCTCCCAGAGAATGGAGATTTTTGGATAAACAGGGTGGGAGAGGCCCCAGAATATCAGAACTTCTCATCTCCCCTTGGGATGCAGCTGGGCAAGGAGCAGAGGAACAGAGGAGGGAATTCCAGGGGGATTTATCTGGTGCTGGATAATCATGGAAACAAAGGAGGGAATTCCAGGGGGATTTATCTGTGCTGGATATTCATGGAAACAAAGGAGGGAATTCCTGGGAGATCTATGCTGGATGTTGATGGAAACAAGGGAGGGAATTCCAGGGGGGTTTATCTGTGCTGGATAATCATGGAAACAAGGAGGGGATTCCAGGGGGATTTTTCTGTGCTGGATATTGATGGAAACAGGGAGGGAATTCCAGGAAGACAGTTATTTTCACCGGATATTCTTTTCCCAATTGATTTAATCAGACAGTGAATTCAGTTAGCACCAATCTACTGCTAAAACTTGATTAAAATCCACTTAAAGTGAATTTCATAATCCTAAATCCAATTATCATTCTTGGAATGCAAATCCAGACCTCCCTGAGCACATCTCACCAGGCAGAGGGTTTGAGCCTTTTTATCCAATTTCCTGCCCGATGCATTTGCAGATTTTTCCAGCAGTTGGGATCTCGACCCTGCTGAGGCCACCACTGACACATGTCCTTAAACCAGGACAGTCCCCAAGTGCCACACAAGGTGGGCACACTGACACAGTGCCCAGGTGGACACGCTGACCACACAAAACCAGGTGGACACACTGACCTGTCCATGCCCAGGTGGACACACTGACCACACAAATCCAGGTGGACACACTGACCTGTCCATGCCCAGGTGGACACACTGACCAGTGCCCAGGTGGACACACTGACTCAGTTCCCAGGTGGACACACTGACCCAGCGCCCAAGTGGACACACTGACCACACAAATCCATGGGGACACACTGACCTGTCCATGCCCAGGTGGACAGAGTGACCCTGTGCCCAGGGGGGACACACTGACCACACAAATCCAGGTGGACACACTGACCCAGTGCCCAGGTGGACACACTGACCTGGCTGTGCCCAGGTGGACACACTGACCAATTGGTGACCAGGTGTCCATGCCCAGGTGGTCACACTGACCCAGTGCCCAGGTGGACACAGTGACCACACAAATCCAGGTGGACACACTGACCTGTCCATGCCCAGGTGGACACAGTGACCACACAAATCCAGGTGGACACACTGACCCAGTGCCCAGGTGGACACACTGACATGTCCATGCCCAGGTGGACACACTGATGTGTCCATGCCCAGGTGGACACACTGACGAGTCTGTGACCAGGGGGTCACATTGACCCAGTGCCCAGGTGGACACAGTGACCACACAAATCCAGGTGGACACACTGACATGTTCGTGCCCAGGTGGACACAGTGACCTGTCCATGACCAGGTAGACTCACTGACCCAGTGCCCAGGTGGACACGCTGACACAGTGCCCAGGTGGACACACTGACCACACAAATCCATGGGGACACACTGACCTGTCCGTGCCCAGGTGGACACACTGACCAATCGGTGCCCAGGTGGTCACACTGACCCAGTGCCCAGGTGGTCACACTGACCTGTCCATGCCCAGGGGGACACACTGACCACACAAATCCAGGTGGACATGCTGACCTGTCCATGCCCAGGTGGACACACTGATGTGTCTGTGACCAGGTGGACACATTGACCTGTCTGTGCCCAGGGGGTCACATTGGCCCAGTGCCCAGGTGGACACAGTGACCACACAAATCCAGGTGAACACAGTGACCCAGTGCCCAGGTGGACACACTGACCTGTCCATGCCCAGGTGGACACACTGATGTGTCTGTGACCAGGTGGACACACTGACCACACAAATCCAGGTGGACACACTGATGTGTCTGTGCCCAGGTGGACACACTGACCTGTCTGTGACCAGGTGGACACACTGACCACACAAATCCAGGTGGACACACTGACCCAGTACCCAGGTGGACACACTGACCTGGCTGTGCCCAGGTGTCCATGCCCAGGTGGTCACACTGACCCAGCGCCCAGGTGGACAGAGTGACCACACAAATCCAGGTGGACACACTGACCTGTCCGTGACCAGGGGTTTCATGGGCTGGGATGAAGAAACGGAAACCAGCTCTCCGTCCTCGCCACCTTCATCGTCACTGGAATTCTGGAGCAGCTCCGACTCCTCCTCGTCCCCATCCCCTCCCTCTTTCTTCCTCCTCAGGAGGGGTTTGCTGGAGCCATCCACCTGGTTGCCATAGTTACCTCGAAGAAGAAAAAAAGAAGAAGAAAAAAAATTAATCAATTTCCAGGGTTATAACTCCCAGCTCTGGGTTTGAATTCGGGTTGGCAAAAGTTTTCTCTCTGGAATCACAGAGAACATTGGAGTTTGACTTCCTGGAATCACATCCAGGAGTTGGAAATTAGGGAGAGGTGTCTGTGCCCTGCTCCTGTTCCCTCTCGACCCCCTGGGAATCCCCTGGCATCTCTGGAGGGTGAAACCAGCACAGAAGAGAGGGATCAGCTCCACTGGCCACAGCCCAGCAGGTACAAAATGGGATCCCACATCCCTCATGCCCACGGAGAAGCCATTCCCTGTTCCCCAAACCTGCTCCAGCAGGGGCTGGAATGGAAAATCGGGAATAAACCCCACCCCCAGCTTTGGATTCTGATTTTCCCCACTATCGCACTGCCCAAAAAAACAACCAACCTATGGTGACCTCGAAGTTAATGGGTTTGTCCCCAATCTTCCTGTCGATCATGGTGGCCTCCAGGAAGGCTCCGAAGAGGAAGAATTCCTCCATCTTCCCGCTGCAGTTCTGCAGGAGAAAAGAGATCCCAGGGCTCAGGGTCAGAGGGAGAGACAGGTCCATCCCTCGGGATGACATTTCCAAAGGGACCGGGAGGGTTTTGTCTCCCATCTCTTGGCTCGTTGTAAAAAGTATTTAATTAAATATTTCATTTTGATATCATTTAATTAAAGATAACCTTGAGCTGTGTGGGGATCCATCAGCCCTTGCCCAGGAGGGGCTCTCAGGGACATTCAGGAACACAAGCCTGAGTTCACTGAATTGATCAAACCACACAAATCCAGGTGCCTGGAGGCTCCCGTGGAATTGGAATAGTTCTGTTTCCTGGTGTTTTCATTTCCCCTGGCTGGGAAATAAAGGAGATCCTTGTTTTCTGGTTGAAACTCATCAGGATAAGAGTGGGATAACAGGAATTAGGGGATGAGTCACTGTCCGTGTGTATTTCCCACTTGGAGAAACATCCCTAGGTTCAGGAGATGATGGAAATCGTGGAATGGTTTGGGTGGGAAGGGACCTTAAAGATCATCCGGTTTCATGGGCAGAGTCACCTTCCTCTATCCCAAGGTGCTCCAAGACCGGTCCACCCTGGCCTTGAACACTTCCAGGGATGGATCAGCCACAGCTTCTCTGGGAATGCTGTGCCAGTGACAATGTGACTCTGACATTCCCAGCGCTCCTGAGGGAGGTGAGCACTGGAATGATCCTAAAACCTGATACTTCTGTTGGTCTGTGAGATCCAGAACAGCTGGGACAACACTCGAAATCACAGATTTCACAGAATTCCCAAAACCACTGGGTTGGAAGAGAACTCCAAGCCCATCGAGTCCAACCCAGCCCCAACACCTCAACCAAACCCTGGCCCCCAGTGCCACATCCAGTCTTCTCCTAAACACACCCAGGGATGGTGACTCCACCACCTCCCTGGTCCCTGGGAATTCCCAAAATTCCAAGAATTCCCAAAATTCCCAGAATTCACAGAATCACTGGGTTGGAGGACACCTTTCAGACCATCTAAGTCAAACCCAGCCCCAACACCTTAACTCAACCCTGGCACCCAGTGCCACATCCAGTCTTCTCTTAACACATCCAGGGATGGTGATCCACCACTTCCCTGGTCCCTGGGAATTCCCAAAATTCCCAAAATTCTCAGAATTCCCAGGGACCAGGTTGGAAGAGACCTTTCAGACCATCGAGTCCAACCCAGCCCCAACACCTCAACTCAACCCTGGCGCCCAGTGCCACATCCAGGCTTTGTTAAACACACCCAGGGATGGGGACTCCACCACCTCCCTGGGCAGAACATTCCAGAACTTTATCCCCCTTTCTGGAAAGAAGTTTTCCCTGCTATCCAGCCTGAATTTCCCCTGGTGCAGCTCAGGGCTGTGTCCCCTGGCTCTGTCAGTTCCTGGAGAAGGAGCCCAGCCCCAGCTGAGCACAGCCACCTTTCAGGGGGGTGTAGAGGGTGATGAGGGCACCCCTGAGTCTCCTTTTCTCCAGGCTGAGCACGCCCAGCTCCCTCAGTGCTTCCTCACAGGGTTTGTGTTCCCAGCCCCTCTCCAGCCTCGCTGCCCCCTCTGGACACTCCCCAGGTCCTCAAGGTCCTTCCCAAACTGAGGGGCCGGAGCTGGACACAGCACTCGAGGTGTGCCCTCACCCGTGCCAGGGACAGGGGCAGAATGACCCCCCTGCTGCTGCTGGCCACACCACTCCTGATCCAGGAAAATCCTCAATTTATGAGACCAAAGGTAACAATCCAATATTCCCAAGACCCCAAACAGCCTGCTGGATGCTGTAGGGTCACGGGGACACCTGTGGGGTCACGGGGGGACTTACGTCAGCCACCGCCGTGGCCTGCTCCACCTGCACCTCCGTGGAGCTGTTGATCTCGGGGTTGGTGGTGTCCAGGATCTCCACGGCCAGGCCCAGCAGGAGCCGGGCGCGGAAGGAGACGCCCTCGCCCAGGCCCTCGTTGAGCTCCTGGTGCTCGTCCATGAGGGTGTAGTTCCGCGTGGAGCCATACATGTTCACCCAGGCGGGGCCGAAGGTGGGCAGGAAACCTGAGGGGGTGGAACAGGCAGGTGGGAAGGGGGCAGAGAGGGAAAAGGGAATGTCTTGGCACCCGTAGGTGTCACTTTCCTGATCTCAGTGTGGTGACACAGGGTAGGATGTGTTCTTGTGTGCCCATGGAAGTGTGGCTGCCGCCATCCACGGAGACAGTTTTCAGGGAATCCCAGGATGATTTGGGTTGGGAAAGAGCTCCCAGATCATCGAGATCAACCTGTGCCTGATCCCCACCTTGTCCCCAGCCCAGAGCACTGAGTGCCACATCAAGGAATTCCTTGGACACCTGCAGGGATGGGCACTCCAAACCTCCCTGGGCAGCCCCTGCCAAGGCCTGAGCACCCTGTCCATGGGGAAATTCCTCCTGGAGTCCAACCTGGCACAAAATTCCTCCTGGAGTCCAACCTGGCACAACCAGGGTGAGTGGAAGGATTTAAGTCTTTCACCTTCTGCCTAATGGATTTGCAGGAGATTTTTCTGGCAGTTTTTCCATCAGATCCCAGCACTGCCAAGGCCATCACTAACCTATGTCTGCAAGTGCCACATCCAAATGGCTTTTAAATCCTTCCAGGGATGGAAACTCCACCCGTGCCAGGGATGAACAGCCATTTCCAGGAAGGAATTATCCCGATATCCACCCTGAGCCTGCCCTGGCCCAGCCTGAGGCCATTTCCCCTTGTCCTGTCCCTGTTCCCTGGGAGCAAAGCCCGACCCCCCTGGCTGTCTCCTCCTGTCAGGGAGTTGTGCAGAGCCACAAGGTCCTCCCTGAGGCTCCTGGGGTTTTTTGGGGGGAAATTTCCAGGGGAGGCAGTGATGGGAACTGGGTAGGTCTTCAGCAATTCCCCATTTTGAGGTTCAAGGAAGGAGAACCCCCGTTTAGCCCCTGTCCAGTTCCACATCTGGCTTCCCATCTTTGCCCACAAACGCTCGTCCATCCACGGAATTTTTGGAAGAGCAAATTGTTCTGGGGTGTCTTTGCTTTCAGGTGTTGGCTGAAGGTCTGTGACAGGTCGGTCACAAACCTGTCCCAGGTTGGTTTTCAGGGCACTGGCCCAGGAACCTCTCCGATTTTAGGACATCAAGGTCTTGCCAGATGAGCACCAAGGAATTCCAGGGGTGGGAAGGAGCCTGGAAAACTTTGGGAACTCTGCCAAAGGAATGCCCCTTTTATGCCCCAATTTTGACTTTACCTTTGTCCCCTTCGTTGGAGATCTTCCTCAGGTCGATGAAATGGGTCCCGATGGCCACGTCGTTGACCTTGTCCGAGTCCCGGATCTGGATCTTGATCCTCTTGCACAGCGGGGGAAACATCTCAGTGAAGATGATTTGCTCGTTCCAGAGGGGCTCGTAGCTGCTCTTTTGTATGGATGTCTTTCCCTGGGAATCGAGAAGAGATAGGTATCAGACAAGGGCTGAGTAAGAGCCTGAGATGAGAGATGTGGGACTCCAGTCAGCTCTTCAAAATGCAGTTTGTTGTGTCCAGTTATCCTCTTCAAAATGCAGTTTGTTGTGTCCAGTTATCCTCTTCAAAATGCAGTTTGTTGTGTCCAGTTATCCTCTTCAAAATGCAGTTTCTTGTGTCCAGTTATCCTCCTCAAAATGCAGTTTGTTGTGTCCAGTTATCCTCTTCAAAATGCAGTTTGTTGTGTCCAAGGTGTTACATCAGCCCAGGGTCGTGGGATGTTGGAGCCCTGGATGCTGAGAATTTTAAACTTTCTGTGCTGACAGACTCTGACCCCCAGGAGAGCACCGCATGTGACCTGGAGCTGTGGGGAAGGCTTCCAAAATTGATTAAAAGCACTGGAATTATGGGTGTGGAGTTGGTTAGAAGTGTGTGATATCACAGGGTGAAAAAACTTAGATTTGGGGTTTTAGTTTATGGTGATACATGGGAGTCAAAATGGAGAAGTTTGGGCATGGGTTAGATGTCTTTTTTGTACTTTCTTCTTCATGGATCTGGGTTGTTTTCTCCAATTGGATGAAAGGTGTCCGCATTGTTTTGGGTGATCATAATTGGGTTAGAAGCAAAAATTTTGCATATATATATATATATATATATATATATATAATATTATATATATAAAAATATAATATGAATATATAATATAAATAACATAGATGTCAGCTGTTTATTGGGAAATTGGGACTTAAAGAGCCATGAACAGACAACATTTTAGCTCACTTTTTAGGAGAGCTCACATCCTGTGAGTCTGCAATAGATAAGAATTATAAACTTCAGCGTGAGACTTCAAGAACAACATCTCCTGAGTTTTACTCACCCTGAAAGAGCCTGGATTTCCAACATGGGTGACAGAGCGAGCCCTACAGCTGTCAGCTCCAGCTGCAGACAAGCCTGAAGACCCTTTAGTTTTGGTCACATTGCATTAATTTTTTTTTTTTTTTTTGCTGTGCATCTTAATACATAATCAACCAATCAATACCTTTACTATTACCTATAGCCTGTCATTACTATAATTACCGTATTATGGTCAATACTGTCCAATCACATGAGTTACAATGTTACAGTTTAAGATTAAAGTTGCTTTTCAGTTTTCTTGCAGTGGAAAATTCTTTGATCTTTTTTCTACTTGCCACATCAACACGTCTTGTTTGCCTGTGGAATCTTTTTGCTTGGTGAAAACATTTTTTTGTTTGCGGTGGGTTTATCCTTTGCTCTAAGTCATAAAATCTCTTTCTAACTTGACTCAACCTTTGCTTTCCTCATTGTCCAGCAGGACTGGCTCAGCAATCCTCAATTTACACATCTATTATTCTCCTATATCAAAACTTGCTTCCATCTCTATTTCATTCTCAGGTTCTACATTCAGAGATTTTTCTGCCAAGCATAGATACCTGTGAAAGTTTCTTGTCAAACTTTCATCCTTCCCAGCAGGTTGGATCTCCCAAACCATGCCTCGCAACCTGAGCTGCTCCCTTCCACCCACTCCACCCTCTCCTGAGTAAGGAATCCTCCTCCTCAGCTGGAGAGGGCTCATACCCATGCTGGAGAGGGAAAAAAAGGGGACACCAATCCCATCAAAATGTGTCAGGTGACACCACGCCCATCTCAATGTGCCAGGTGACACCACGCCCATCTCGACCGAGGTGACACAGCGCCCATCTCAGTGTGCCAGGTGACACCACGCCCATCTTGACATGCCAGGTGACACCACACCCATCTCAATGTGCCAGGTGACACCACGCCCATCTCAACGCGTCAGGTGACACCACAGCCATCTCGACCAAGGTGACACGACGCCCATCTCAGTGTATCAGGTGACACCACGCCCATTTCAACCAAGGTGACACCATGCCCATCTTGACATGGGAGGTGACACCCTGCCCCTCTTGATGTAACAGGTGACACCACACCCCTCTCAACGTGCCAGGTGACACTACGCCCATCTCGACCAAGGTGACACCATGCCCATCTTGACATGCCAGGTGACACCACACCCATCTTGACATGCCAGGTGACACCACACCCCTCTCAATGTGCTAGGTGACACCATGCCCATCTTAATGCATCAGGTGACACCACGCCCATCTTGACCAAGGTGACACGATGCCCATCTGGACATGCCAAGTGGCACCACACCCATCTCTGTGTATCAGGTGACACCACGTCCATCTCAACGTGCCAAGTGACACCACACCCATCTCGATGTGCCAGATGACACCACACCCATTTCGACGTATCAGGTGACACCACGCCCATGTCAACATATCAGGTGACACCACACCTCTCTCAATGTGCCAGGCAACACCACGCCCATCTCAACATGCTGGGTGACATCACACCCATGGTGCTAGGTGACACCAGGCCCATCTCAACGTGTCAGGTGACACCACACCTCTCTCAATGTGCCAGGTGACACCACACCCACCGTGCCAGGTGACACCACGCCCATCTCAATGTGCCAGGTGACACCACACCCATCGTGCCAGGTGACACCATGCCAGGTGACACCACACCCGTTGTACCAGGTGACAGCACACCCATCCTGACCCGTAAGGATGACCAAGACCATCTAGGGCCACCAGCTGGCGTCACCTCCTGTGGTCACCCTGGGACCTCCCCGCTCACCTTCTGCCCCGCGAAGGCCACCTGCACGTAGGGGTCCACCAGGTCCTTGTTCTCCCCGATGAGGGCCTTCTTGACGTTGGCCATGATGCTGGTGTTCATGCGCGGCAGCCCCTCGGCACGGTAGATCTTGATGTAGAACCGAGCCCACTGCCGCTCCGGGGGGACCCCGTCGGGGAGCAGCAGGTTCCTGGAATGCCAATGGATCAATGGATGGAGTTGGGAACGGCTGCTGGGGTGGGGTGGTCAGGGAAGAGCGAAGGTTGGATGGGATGATCTCCATCCAACCTTTGTGGTTTCATGAATGACCAGAGAGAAGCTGATCCATTTTCCTTCCACTTCCAATCCATTCCATGGAAATGGAACGAACGGGATTTTGGAAGAGTTGCTTTTTCCTTATCAAGGGGAGCTCGGAGGATTATTTGGGGGATGAAATTAACTCCATCCATTGTTTTGTTTTTGGTTTTTTTTTTTTTAAATGTGGCTTTCCTCCTCTCCAGGAATAGATGGGAATGCTGTGAGCAAAATATTTCTGGGGGAATTCTAGGAATTGCTGGAGCTGTCCATGACTGGTGGAAGGTCTCCCTGCCCATGGCAGGAGGGCTGGAACAAGGTGATCTTGAAGATCCCTTCCAAAACAAACCATTCCAGGATTTTAGGAATAAACAGGAGAACATCACCCCTACAGCATGGAATGAAACCCAAAGTACTGGAGGTGGTTCCTCAAACCCCAGCAAGTCAGGGGAGCTGTGCTGGTGCTTTCTGACTGTTAATGGCTGGACTCAACCCCAGAGGTCTTTCCCAACCTAAACCATTCCATGATTCCATGTGGGGAGAGCCTCAGAGGCAGGTTTGAAACGGAGATACTCATTTAGCTGGAAAAGTTTTGGGGCTGGAATTAAGCCTGAAAGCTCCTGATTTTTGTTCCGTGACATTTGAGATGTTCTGGGCAGTCCAAGATCCCTGTCCACACACACACACACACACAGCCTGGGAAACCTCATCCAGACTTCCCTGCTCTGCCTTGGGGTGTGAGATCCCATCCCATTACCCCATTATCCCATCCCATCTTCCCACCCAGGGCCCATCAGGAGTGTCAGGGGACATCAGGCTGGGTGACACCAGGCTGGTGCTGCTGGACAGTTCAACCGCCAGCAGATGGTCTGAGCCCACAGGAAAGACAACTCTGTGCTGGAGATCACCTGGAATTGCACCAGGAGCACAAATTCCCACCCAGAAACCACCGGATTGGTCCTTCTGCTTTCACGGCTCAGGGTTTGCCACCAGGTTTGGATCCCGTGATCCCACCCAAGGGAAAGAGAGGTGGAAAGGATTCCCCCGAGGGAGCCGGGAAGAAGCGGATCCCAGCAGATCCCTACCCTTCGATGTCATCCTCCTCCGTCTCGTTGGCCTTGTGCGGGGTCTTGATGTTGTCCCCTTTGCCCACCACGGCGATGTCACACTTGAGGTAGCCCTTGAGGCCGGCCGTGAGGTCCTCGGGGTCGGACAGGATGGCCCATTTGTGGTAGAACTGGTGCTCTGCAACCCAGGGGACAAGAGAGACCTTTGTCACCACCGGACACGGCCGACGCCACCAGGGCACGGCATTCCATGGAGTGTGACCTGCCCTGTGTGTGAGGGATCCCAACAAACCCCTGGAAAATCCACTGGGAAGGTGTTGGAGGTGGAGAAACAACGGGTTAAGCTGGAGGGGGTTGGAGTTATGATACGTTATGAAAATCCTTTTGTTAGGATTTTCTTCTGAGAAGCTGGGAGGCCTCAGGAATAAATGAAAACAATTGACTATCTGTTGCTGTGGAATGCAACAGGTGGAGCTGTAATTGGTTTCATGTCGTTATTTTTAATTAATAACCAATCAAGGATCCAGCTGTTCAGACTTTTTGGTTAGTTACACGATTTTGTTGTTCACTCCATTCTATTCCTGTTTTGTCTTCTGATGTATCTTTTCTTTTTTCTATTCTTTTAGCGTAATTTTAATATAACATTTTTAATATAATATATATTATAATGAACCAGACTTCTGAAACAGACAGTCAAAATTCCACACCTCTCATCCTTGTCCTCACTGCCCTGAAGACCACGGGGGGTGGAGTCCCAAATCCCCACCCTGGAGGGGTTTAAAGCCATGTGGATGTAGCACTTGGGGACATGGGGCAGTGGTGGTGGCCTTGGCGGTGCTGGGGGTGGTTGGACTCGATGGTCAGCAGCTCTAATCAACCTCTCCCTGTTTTCCTTGGATGAAATGTGGGGCAGGATCCAGCCCTGGACCTTCCTGTCTGGAATTGGTGTCCTGCCTGGGAATGTCACCTTCCTGGGCAGGGCAGGGATGGACACCAGCACAGCCAGGAGGGACCTCGGGGACACCTGGGAGAGCTGGAGAAGGGAAGGATCCAGGGAGAGCTCAGAGCCCCTTCCAGGGCCTCAAGGGGCTCCGGGAGAGCTGGGATTTGGGGAAGGGCTGGAGGGCCAGGAGGCAGGGAATGGCTTCCAGTGGGAAAGGGGGAGCTTGGGATTGTGGGATCTTGGGAAGGAATTCCCGGCTGGGCTGGAATTCCTAGAGAATCCCTGGATCCCTGGCAGTGTCGAAGGGTGCATTTGGATCACCCTGGGATCATGGGAAGTGTCCCTGGGATGGGATTGAAGGTCCATGGATCCCACCCCGAACCATTCCAGGATTCTGGAATCAAGGATGCTCAGGATCCATCCCGAGGGATTTTGATGGAATGTGGGGATGGAAAAGGGAAGGAAGACCCTTCCTGGAGTCCTGAATTCCCAGGGAAGCCCCTGGATCCTGAAATTCCTTCTCCACGAGGAATCAGGATGGGGCTGGATCCGATGGCAGGGCTGGGAGAGCTGGGAATGTGCAGCTGGAAAAGAGGAGGATCCAGGCAATCCCTGGAGCCCCTTTCCAATCCCAAAGAGCTCCGGGAGAGCTGGAATTTGGGAAAGGGCTGGAGGGCCAGGAGGCAGGGAATGGCTTCCAGTGGGAAAGGGGAGCTTGGGGTTGTGGGATCTTGGGCAGGAATTCCTGGCTGGGCTGGAATTCCCAGAGAATCCCTGGATCCCTGGCAGTGTCCAAGGCCAAGCTGGACACTGGGGCTTGGAGCCACCTGGGACAGTGGAAGGTGTCCCTGCCCATGGCAAGGGTGGAATTAAAATATCTCTAAAGTCCCATCACAGCCAAACCATCCTGTAATTCCACGATTCCAGGATGGGATACGGACCCTTCTCCAGAGGTGCCAAGAGCTCTTCCCTGACCTACAAGCGACTCCAGGTGACTTGTTTATATCTTGGATATTTACACTAAATCAGGGAAGCATTTTCCAAGGAATCCAACCCCTGCCTGACTCCTTTGCTGGGAATTTTACTCCACTGAGCAGGTGCAGGTGCCCGGGAATTGTTACAAACGACATTCACGTACCAGGCTGCGTGTAAACAGTCCCAACATCCATCTTGAAGGACCCCACCAACGTCCCGCTCCTCAGGAGATTTTTGGAGTGGATCACCTGGAAATCAAGAGGGGAAAACCGCTCAGGAATTCTGCCAGGACCTGGAAGCCACACAGCCATTCCAGAGGTCTCCAGGATGGGATGGGAAAGGAGCAGAGGAGTTTTCCTTGGTCTGGGGAGGATTCAAGGACACCAAAAGGCCCGGTGGCGTTGGCAGTTCCTGGTTAGTGGAATTGCCAGGAAGTTTGTATTTGGAATGAACAAAAAAATGCAAAGAAATTAATCTTGGGAGCAAGATCCCTTTTCCAGCCACTGCAGCAGCAAACGCTGGGATACCTAACTGATGGAAGAGCCTTTAGAATGCTCAGAATTTGAGGAAAATTGGGAGAAATTGTACAGCCGGTCTGTGCCCTGGGATGGACATGGATGATCCTAATTAATGTGCCCTAATTGGGCAGGGAATCTGGATGTCTTGCACATCACCTTCCTGGTTTTGGGTGGACTGAAACCTCAGCTTTGCTCTCAGCATTCCCAATCCTGGATTTCCACAACAGCTCTGATGCCGCAGGAATTTCCCTGGCAGGCTCTGGAAGGTATTTCTTCTCCATAAGAATAAATAAATAAATTCCAAGGTTTGGTTCTAATAAATAAATTCCAAGGTTTGGATCTCTGGAATACCAGAGATCAACCCATGAAGGGACACAGGGAATGCAGGAGCTCTGTGGAGCCAGAAAAACAGAGTGGGGGTCTGCAGAAGAGAATTCCTGTCGGGAATCTCGCAACAAGGACCTTAAACCCATCCCAAGGATGGGTTGCTTGCTTCCAAAGCCCCCCAGAAAGGATGAGGACCAGGATATCGGGGTCACTTACGGAGAGCTTGATGATCTTGTCGAACATGACGTCGGGGGGGACGTGGAAATCGAAGACGAAATACTGGAAGGGAAAAAGGAATCGTGAGAGGTGGGATCCGTCAGGATTGAGAACCCCCCGGAGAAGCTGTGGCTGCC
The DNA here is from genome assembly GCF_015832195.1 of Motacilla alba alba. Taxonomy (NCBI): domain Eukaryota; kingdom Metazoa; phylum Chordata; class Aves; order Passeriformes; family Motacillidae; genus Motacilla; species Motacilla alba. Next base: position 1,190,549 of record NC_052018.1, read on the forward strand.
TGGGGGGTGCCCACGGCCCAGCAGGGATGGATCCGTGTGATCCCAACACTCAGCGTGGGACCACATGGATCACCGATCCCCCACAGAGTGTGGGGAGCCATCGGAAGTGCAGATTTCTTGGAAAACCTGGGGAATCATTGATCACAAAATTCCAGAGGGCAAAGGCTTTGTTTCAGCTGTGTGGTTTGAAGTTTCACCTTATTCCAGCAGGAATTTAACCCAAAAAATCACAAATAAGAAAGAAATCACAGGATTGAGAACTCCCCCGATGCCCGAGGGAGCTCCTGCAGCCCATGGATCAGCAGGGATGGATCCATGTGATCCCAACACTCAGCGTGGGACCACATGGATCACCGATCCCCCACTGAGTGTGGGGAGCCATCGGAAGCACAGATTTCTTGGAAAACCTGGGGATCATTCGTCAAAAAATTCCAGAGAGCCAAGGCTTTGTTTCTGCAGTGTGATTTGAGATTTCACCTTATTCCAGCAGGAATTTAACCCCAAAAAAACCCCCACAGATAAGAAGGAATTCACCGGATCGAGGGTGGAGGATCCCAGAAGGATTGGGAACCTTCCAGAGAAGCTGTGGTTGCCTGGGGGTGCCCACGGCCCGGCAGGGATGGATCCATGTGTTCCCAACACCGATCATGGAACCACATGGATAACCAATGGGGGATGCTGGGAGTCAATGGAAGCACAGATTTCTCAGAAAACCTGGGAATCATTGATCACAACATTCCAGAGGGCAAAGGCTTAGTTTCTCTGTTTGGTTTGAGATTTCACCTTATTCTGGCAGGAATTTAACCCAAAAAACCCACAAAGAAATCACGGAATTGAGGGTGGAGTAACCCAGAGGCGCTGGAGCAGCACCGGAGCCAGACCCACCTCATTGTAGTAAGGACAATTGGTGGATTCCTTCATGGACGTGTATTTCTTCTCCTCCCCCACCTCCACGCACACCACGGGGTCCATGTTGAGCCCCACGAGCTGCCGGGCCTCGATGATGGTGATGCTGACCTGGGGAGAGGAATTCCCAAACTTCCACAGCCTGGGAGCAGCTCCAGGCTGCCTTAACCCACCCTCCCACCTCTGACCGAGGGGAATTCCCAGTGCAGTGGGGTCTGCTGGTCCCACTGGGACACAGGTGAGGAGGGGCTGGCAAGGATCCCAGGAATCCCAGTTGTTCCAGCCCCAGGGTGTGGGCTCTCCACCCAATGTGGAAAATCCAATGGATTCAACCAACTTGTGGGATCAGAGAGACCGATCCCATTGGCTTCACTCCTGCTGAATATCCAATGGATTTTACCCAAGCTGTGGGATCAGAGAGACCAATCCCATTGGCTTCACTCCTGCTGGAAAACACAACGGGATCATGGAGTGGTTGGAATTGGGAGGGACCTTAAATCTCAGTCCATTCCACTGCCGGCCAGGGGCAGGGACACATTTTGCTATCCCAGGTTGCTCCAAGAAGAAATTCCACAGAGACAACCTCAAAAAGAGCCTAATTTGGGCTTCAGACACCCCAAAAATTCAGACACCCCAAAATCTGGGCTTAGTTTTGGCCCTCTTGGTTTCACATGCTGGACAACAAACCCAGTCAATTACTTAATCCTGAGTTTATGGCTCCAGCAGTGAAATTCCAGTTCTTGGGATGTCCCGGTTCTAAGTCCAGTGAGTTGAGACCCACCAGGAACTCGGTCCCTGCAATCGGTGTCCCCAAGCCCAGGCTGTGACCCTGAGGGCCACGCCCAGGTGTCACCTACCTGGTAATCCATGGGCCTCCCAGCGCTCGGCTCCATCCTGATGTCGGGCTTGGACCTTGGGAGAGGCAGAAGAAACCCTTGGTCAAACCACAGGTGGAATTCATGGATTCATGGAATGGTTTGGGTTGGAAGGCACCTCAAAGATCATCCAGAGCCTGAAAACACCAACCCAGGTTCTCAAAGTCCTGTCCAACCTGGCCTGGGACACGTCCAGAGATGGGGCAGCCACAGCTTCTCTGGGAATTCCATCCCAATCCCTCTCAGGGAACAATTCCTAATTCGCAATATCCATTCATCCCTGCCCTCTGGCAGTGGGAAGCCATTCCCTGAGTCCTGTCCTTCCATCCCTTGTCCCAAATCCCTCTCACTACAAGAACAGGGTCACCCTCAACGCTCCTTCAACCCTGGGAGGCTCCACAGAACTTTGGTGATCGCTGCTGCAGGCCAGATATTCCAAAAAAAATCCCACTGGCTCCGTGGGACAATGATTTCCAACATTTCCTGTGTCAGGGATCACTCATTTTTGGGATATCCATCCTCACCTCCCGCTGGCACAATCCCAACCCCGGAACTCACCTTTTGTTGGAGACATTGGTGGTGACAGCGGTGACAGAGGCCAGGGAGATGGTGTCTGGCTCCAGGCCTGCTCCGTATCTCATGGCCTTTCTATCCAGGTCTTCTGTTTCCAGAACAGCCGGATCATCTGCGGGAAGGGGACAAAGGAATGGCTCCGGTTTTAATTTCCATCGGTGAATAATTAAAGGCTGGGAGCGAGGGAAACCAATCCATCCCCTCGGCTGGGAGCACAAAAACAATGGGAACCAGGTCGGGTCTAGGACAACCTGCTCGGAAAAGGGGTTATCAAAGAGATGACATGGAATTCCATCCGGGCAGAATTCCTGCAGAGGGTTTTGGGGAGGAAAAACGAGGAATAACGACAACACCCCGAATTTAGGGGGTGAAAGAGCATTTGAGGAAGAGCTGGAGATCTGAGGAGCACTGGAGATGTTGCGAAGACAACCTCTCCCTGGTTTTGAGGAGAGAGGGGTGAAAAAATGGGAGAAATGGGTCATTCCCAAGAGGAAAAACTGCTGCAGATCCCACCGGAAGGTCCCCATGCCTGGGTTTCTATTGGAAGAAGTTGCTGGAATGCTCCTTTCCTGAGGGAAAGGGAGTCCTTGACTCGTCCAGGAGATTAAGACTGAGCCAGAGTCACAGGAGCTGGGAATTGCTGTCTCCAGCTCTGGGATCCTCGGCACGGGATGATCATGGAGCTGCTGGAGTCAATCCAGAGGAGACCATGGAGCTACTCCAGGGCTGGAGCCCCTCTGCCATGGAACCGGGCTGGGAGAGATGGGAATGTCCAACTGGAGAAGGGAAGGATCCATGGAGAGCTCCGAGCCCCTTGCAGGGCCTGAAGGGGCTCCAGGAGAGTTGGAGAGGGACTGGGGACAAGGCATGGAGGGACAGGAAACAGGGAATGGCTTCCCACTGGGAAAGGGGAGACTGGAGTGGGATTTTGGGAAGGAATTCCTGGCTGGGAAGGTGGGGAGGGGCTGGGCTGGAATTCCCAGAGGAACTGTGGCCGCTCCATCCCGGGAAGCGTCCAAGGCCAGGCTGGAGCTGATCTAAGCTGGAGAAGAGTCTGGATGGGAGGGAAGCGCCCACGGAACGTTTGGAATGCCAGCTTGGCCAGCAGGCACCGTGTGAAGGACATCCACCCATCCCTTACCCAGCGGCCAAGGGTCGGAATCACCATCCCAGCCCAGGGACAGCTGAAGGTTCCTGGGAAAGGTGGGATCAGGAGCCTCCTGGCCATGCAGCACTGCTCAGACACCACACAGTGAGCATTCCATGACCATGGATGAATCCAGGCTGTGGAGACCCTTCCATGGGACCAACTGCTCTGCTCCTTTGCATCCTGGATGCTTTCCCACGGTCCTGCTGGAAGCTTTAACCACGGGAGGAACACCCAGGTTCTGCGAAGAGCACCCAGGTTTCCACGCCAGCATCCCAGGCAAAATTCCCTTTTCCTATCCTCAAACCTGGCTGGAAAACAGGGGAAATTTTCCCCAGAACCGCGACCCAAACCGAGGCTCTTCCCTGCCTGTAAACGCGCATTCCCGCTTTCCTTTGCTGTGGAAAACTGATCCTCGGCTCTGAATGGAAACAGCCATGAATTTCCAATCGCTGCCCTCTCCTGCCTTTCCAGAGGTATCCAATTCCAGCCCCACCTCGGTGCAGAGCCCAGGGAACAGGCAGCCCTTCCTCTCCCACCGCTGCAATTCCAGGAATCCACCGTCATTCCGTGACCATACCTTGTTTGCGATGCTCATCCTTGGACGGACGTGTCTTTCCAAGCTTCATGGCTGAAAAAACTCCTTTTCCAGCTCTGGATGAAGAGAGGGAGAATAAAAATCCCCATTAGTTGCTGCATTTTTTGGTGTTTTCTAGGACGTGGGAACAGGAGGAGGTTTTTTTTCCAAAAGGAAAAGAGGAAATGTCAGCTGAAAAACAGAGCAGGAAATATTCCAGAGTCAGAATAGAGAGTGGAATTCACAGCCCTGGAATCTTGGATCCTGTTTTTTATCTGGGAATGCCTCAGCTTGGGATAACTCTGCCTCCCCACGAGCAGAGTCCCGCCTGGGTGTCCTGGTTGTGCTCCTACTCCTCATCTCTCCCGACCAGTTAATGGAATTTCCTTCCAAGACACCGGAAAATGAAACGACTAAAAAGGAAACACCCAAAAATTCAAACACCCCAAAATTCAGGCACCCAAAATTCAGACACCCCAAAAATTCAAACACCCAATAACTCAAAAGCCCCAAAAATTCAAATGCCCCAAAAATTCAAATGCCTAAAAATTAAAACACCCCAAAAATTCAGACACCCCAAAACTCAAACTACCCAAAAATTCAGACACCCCAAAAATTTAGACACCCTGAAAACTCAAACACCCCAAAATTCAAGTACCCTAAAATTCAGACACCACAAATTTCAAACACCCTAAAAATTCAAATTCCCCAAAATTCAGACCCCCCAAAACTCAAGCACTCAAAAATTCAATTACCCCAAAAATTCAGACACCCAAAAAAATCCACGCACCCCAAAATTCAAATACCCCAACATTCTGACAGCTCAAAACTCAAACACCCCAAAATTCAGACACTCAAAAATGCAGACACCCCAAAAATTCAGACACCCATGAAAGGGGAAGGTTTTTAACTGGAGAATTCCCATCACTGGAAGTGGAGGAACCTTTGCAGGTTTGCTGGAGATGTTCTTGGAAGTAACAGGGGACCTCCAGCCAGGATCACACCTCACCTCAGCCTGGCCCTCCAGCCTGGACCTCACCTCCAAACTGGACTTCACCTCCAAGATGAACCTCACCAGCAGCCTGGACCTCACCTCAAAACCTGACCTCACTTCCAAACGGGGACTTCACCTCCAGGCTGGACCTTTCATCACCTCCTGCTTGACCTCACCTCCAAAATGAACACCATTTTCAGCTGGGACCTCACCTCTGGCCAGGACCTCACCTCCAGCCTGGACCCAATCCCTGGCCAAGACCTCACCTCCAGCCTGGATCTAACTCCCAGTCCTAACCTCACCTCCTGCTTGGACCTCATCTCACCTCCAGGATGGGCCTCACCTCCTGCTTGGGCCTCATCTCACCTCCGGGATGGGCCTTTCCCCACCTCATCTCGCTGGAGCTCACCTCCAGCCCAGATCTCATCTCCAAGATGAGCCTTGCCTCCAGGCTGGAGGTCACCTCCTGCCTGGATCTCACCTTCAGCCTTGAGCTCACCTCTGAACTGGACCTTTCCTCACCTCCAGCCAGACCCAGACCTCACGTCCAGGCTGGAGCTTTCCTTGTCCACAGTCTGGACTTCACCTCCAAGATGAACCTTACCTCCAGCTGGGAACTCATCTCACCTCCAGCCTTGACACGTCCTCCAAGCTGGAGCTGATCTCCAAACTAACATCCACTTTCAGCCAGGACCAAGTCCCCTCCAGCCTGGACTTTTCCTCACCTCCAATCTGGACTTCCCCTCACCTCCAACCCAAACCTAATCTCCATCCAAGACCTCACCTCCGGCCAGGACCTCACCTCCGGCCTGAGTCTAACTTCCACCATGACCTCACCTCCAGCCTTGACACTTCCTGCAAGCTGGACCTCACCTCCAAACTGGGATCTACGTCCAGCCAGGACAAGAAGTCCCCTCCAACCTGGATTTTTCCTCACCTCCAACCCAAACCTAATCTCCAGCCTGGACCTCACCTGGCAGCCTGGACCTCAACTCCAAACTGACATCCACTTTCAGCCAGGACCAAAAGTCCCCTTCAACCTGCACTTTTCCTCACTTCCAACCCAAACCTAACCTCCAGCCTGGACCTCACCTGCAACCAGGACCTCACTTCCAGCCAGGAAGACAACTCCTCCAAGCTGGAGCTGATCGCCAAACTAACATCCAGCCAGGACCAAAAGTCCCCTCCAGCCTGGAGCTGATCGCCAAACTAACTTTCAGCCAGGACCAAAAGTCCCCTCCAGCCTGGACTTTTCCTCACCTCCAATCTGGACTTCCCCTCACCTCCAACCCAAACCTAATCTCCATCCAAGACCTCAACTCCAGCCAGGACCTCACCTCCGGCCTGAGTCTAACTTCCACCATGACCTCACCTCCAGCCTTGACACTTCCTGCAAGCTGGACCTCATCTCCAAACTGACATCCACTTCCAGCCAGGACAAGAAGTCCCCTCCAACCTGGATTTTTCCTCACCTCCAACCCAAACCTAATCTCCAGCCTGGACCTCACCTGGCAGCCTGGACCTCAACTCCAAACTGACATCCACTTTCAGCCAGGACCAAAAGTCCCCTTCAACCTGCACTTTTCCTCACTTCCAACCCAAACCTAACCTCCAGCCTGGACCTCACCTGCAACCAGGACCTCACTTCCAGCCAGGAAGACAACTCCTCCAAGCTGGAGCTGATCGCCAAACTAACATCCAGCCAGGACCAAAAGTCCCCTCCAGCCTGGAGCTGATCGCCAAACTAACTTTCAGCCAGGACCAAAAGTCCCCTCCAGCCTGGACTTTTCCTCACCTCCAATCTGGACTTCCCCTCACCTCCAACCCAAACCTAATCTCCATCCAAGACCTCAACTCCAGCCAGGACCTCACCTCCGGCCTGAGTCTAACTTCCACCATGACCTCACCTCCAGCCTTGACACTTCCTGCAAGCTGGACCTCACCTCCAAACTGGGATCTACGTCCAGCCAGGACAAGAAGTCCCCTCCAACCTGGATTTTTCCTCACCTCCAACCCAAACCTAATCTCCAGCCTGGACCTCACCTGGCAGCCTGGACCTCAACTCCAAACTGACATCCACTTTCAGCCAGGACCAAAAGTCCCCTTCAACCTGCACTTTTCCTCACTTCCAACCCAAACCTAACCTCCAGCCTGGACCTCACCTGCAACCAGGACCTCACCTCCAGCCAGGAAGACAACTCCTCCAAGCTGGACCTCACCTCCAAACTGGCATCTACTTCCAGCCAGAACAAAAAGTCACCTCCAACATGGACTTTTCCTCACCTCCAGCCCAAATCTAATCTCCAGCCTGGACCTCACCTGGCAGCCTGGACCTCACCTCCTCCAAGCTGGACCTCACCTCCAAACTTTCAGCCAGAACAAAAGTCACCTTCAACCTGGACTTTTCCTCACCTCCAACCCAAATCTAATCTCCAGTCTGGAACTAACCTGGCTGCCAGGACCTCACCTCCACCTTGGACCTCACCTCCTCCAAGCTGGACCTCATCTCCAAACTGACATCCACTTCCAGCCAGGACAAAAAGTCCCCTTCAACATGGACTTTTCCTCACCTCCAGCCCAAATCTAATCTCCAGCCTGGACCTCACCTCCAGCCAGGAAGACAACTCCTCCAAGCTGGACCTCACCTCCAAACTGGGATCTTTGTCCAGCCAGGACAAAAAGTCCCCTCCAATCTGGACTTTTCCTCACCTCCAACCCAAATCTAATCTCCAGCCTGGACCTCATCTCCAACCAGGACCTCACCTCCAACCAGGAAGACAACTCCTCCAAGCTGGACCTCCCCTCTAAACTGGGATCTTTGTCCAGCCAGGACAAAAAGTCACCTCCTATCTGGACTTTTCCTCACCTCCAACCCAAATCTAATCTCCAGCCTGGACCTCACCTGGCTGCCAGGACCTCACCTCCACCTTGGACCTCACCTCCTCCAAGCTGGACCTCATCTCCAAACTTTCAGCCAGAACAAAATGTCACCTTCAACCTGGACTTTTCCTCACCTCCAACCCAAATCTAATCTCCAGCCTGGACCTCACCTCCAGCCTGGACCTCGCCTGGCTGCCAGGCCAGGGGATCCAGGGGATCCAGAGCTCCTGGATTCTGTAGGATTGGGATGTCTTTCCACAAGAAAACCACAGGGACCCTGAGGGATTTCCCAGTCCTACCTCTGGATGGGGCCAAAGGGTCAAGTTTTACCCTTGAGAATTTTTTCCCAAGCCCAAAAAAACCCTGGAATTATGTCCTGGTTGGAAATCACACCCTGATGTCTCCAGGACACAGAGAGAGCCAGAGCAAGCGGGAAGAAAATTAAGGAGAATGGGAAAATAAGGTATCGGAGGGAGGGGATAAGACTGGGATAAGATCCAAGAACTATTTAAACCTGGGATTAAGCAACACTTCGGGAGCTGTGATTTATTCCCAGGATGCTCCATTTTTTCCATGGATCAGAGGAGAAAAATTAAGGATGAGGATTCCATATCTGTTATCCCACCAGGGAGCACCCAGGGGATGAGACCCTTTGGAGCTGTTTTCAAACTAATTTATTTAATGAGGAAATGTTGGAATCACGGCTCAGGCTCTGGAATTCTGCTCCCAAACCGTTCTCTGCTCTTCCAGCCACACCTCCCGGCTGGCTGGATTACATTCCTTATTTTCCATGAAATTCTCAAAAATGGAGAGCAAAAAAAAAATCCCGCCCATCCCAGAGCTTCCATTTGTTAAATAGATTTGATAAAATTAATCAAATTTTTATCAAATCCGTTTGTTAAATGGATTTGATAAAATCCCTGTCCCGGGAATTCCTGAGGTTCCTTGGGAAGGAAAACAAAAGCGAGGAGCAGCTGGTGATGGACTCTGCATGGAAAAATCCCATCAGGGTCCTCTCCCAGCTGCCAAATCCACGGAGACCAAGGATTCGGATCCCTCAGGTGTTCCTGACTGCAAAATGATGATGGTGGGTTTGGGGTGATGCGTGGAAAAATAACTGGGATTTAAAAACTGGGGGAAAACCACACCTGGGAAAGGGGAAAAGCTTCTGGGACGTCCACGGGATGAGGTGGATTGGAGGGAAAAATACGGAAAATAAAAATATGGAATAAAGGTGCGGGTGGTGTGTCCATGCTCAGGAGGGAATGGAGCCTTGGGAAGGGGAACGGGAAGGGAATAACGGAGTTTGGAGGGTGCTGGGGAGAGGGGGAAAATGGGAAGGAAAAATTGGGGAAGAGGGAAAAAAGGGAAAAAGAAAAGGGGGGGGAGGGTTAAAAGGAAAAAGGGAAAATAAAGAAAATTGGGGAAAGTAACAAAAAAGAAAAAAGGGGAAAAGGGGAAATTAAGAAAAGACAGGAAAAAAAGGCAAGAAGGTAAAATGAGAAAAGAGAAAAGGAAAAAGAAAGAAGGAAAACAGAAAAAATGGAAAGGAAAACAGGGAAGAAAAGAAATGGGGGGAAATGGGGCAGGGAACTGTAAAGGAAAAATGGGGATGGAAAAATGGAGGGGGAAAATGGGGGGAAAATTGGGGTGGGGGAATGAGGGGAGGGGGGAATAGGAAAGAAAAAAATCAGGAAAAAACCCTAGGAGGAATAAGCAAGGGAAAAAAAGAAAAAAAAAAAGGGAAAAAATATAGAGGGAAAATAAAAAGGGGAGAGGCGGAAAACCTGAGGGAAGAACATGAAGAAAGTAGAAAAAAAAAGAAAAGGGAAAAATACTCAGAAAAAATGGGAAAGAAACCCCAGAAGGAAGCAGCAGGGAAAAAAAAACAATGGGAATAAAAATAGAGGAAAGAAAAAACTTTGGGAAAGAAAACTGTTGGGATTAAAAAAAAAATCCGAGGATGAAGCAGGAAAAAAAATTCCAAACAAACAGGAGAAAGCACCAGGAAAAATAAGGGGAAGAAAAACAGAAAAAAAAATGGGAGGGAAAAAGGAATAAGACGGAAAAAGAGACAAAGAAATAAATTCTGAAGCAGCAGATTTTGGTGGATTTTGGCAGCACTCAGCAGGTGCTGGGAAGAAGGGATGGAGCAGGATAAGGATGATGACGGAGCCATCCCAAAAGTTCCGGAGCAGCTTCCCAGTGGCTCATCCCAATCCCCAACCCCTTCCTGATCCCTACCCGTCCCTTTCCCAAGCTGGGCGAGCCCTGCCCATACCCCAAACACCTCCCCCTTCCCATCCCGGCTTCTACCTTCACCCAGCCCTGCAGGAGAAGGTTCTGGAAGATCCAAGGTGGGAATGGTGGAGCCTCTATGGTGGGACATCCATCCCAGTGCCGGAGGGGACGGAGCAGGGATGGGGGATCCCTCCGAGTCTCCTCCGTGGGCACAGCAGGGTTTTTGTGGGATCTTCCCGATGCTCCCACCACACTCCCGACGGCGCCGGTGGGAAGCCGGGGCTGGTGGAGAGCTGACACCATCTCCACATGAATATTCCATGAGGATCCGCGCACCTGCGGAACCTGAGCCGCCGCCACTGCACCGAGAGCCCTCCTGGGCCATCACCCACCCTTCTCCCGCTTTCCTGAAGAACCCAGGCTCTGGAGAAGCCACTTCATCACATCCCACCTGGATTCTGGCAAGTTTGGAGTGGGAAGAACTTCCAGGAAAGTTTAAATCCATGTTAGACACCAGAGATTCCAGCCAGCCTCTTCCCATGGAATTTCTGGGGTCTAATATGGGATTGCCACTTCCACAAACCCTCCTGCTACTGCTCTTGGCTTTGTCCTTTGGGGTTTCGCCCGTGGGGATCTCCAGAATCCACGGGGATTCTGGAGCCACAGCAGGGAGCTGGGAGCAGCCTCTGTCCTGTTGAAAATCCCGTTACTGGTGAATTATCCATGGATACAAGGACATTTCAATCACTGCCCTTCACTGGGAGTGGGAAGAACTTCCAAGGAAGTTTAAATCCATGTTAGACACCAGAGACTCCAGCCAGCCCATTCCCATGGATTTTCTGGGGTCTAATATGGGATTGAGCATGAATCATCTCCACTTCCACAAACCTTCCTGCTGCTCCTCTTGGCTTTTTCCTTTGGGATTTCACCCATGGGGATCTCCAGAATCCACGGGGATTCTGGAGCCACAGCGGGGAGCTGGGAGCAGCCTCTGTCCTGGCCAGCTTCCATTTGAAGATCCCATTACTGGTGAATTATCCATGGACAAGAGGACATTTCAATCACTGCCCTTCACTGGGATTTGGAAGAACTTCCAAGGAAGTTTAAATCCCGGTTGGACACCAGAGATTCCAGCCAGCCTCTTCCCATGGATATCCTGGGGTCTAATATGGGATTGAGCAAGGATCATCTCCACTTCCACAAACCCTCCTGCTGCTTCTCTTGGCTTTGTCCTTTGGGATTTCGCCCATGGGGATCTCCAGAATCCATGGGGATTCTGGAGCCACAGCAGGGAGCTGGGAGCAGCCTCTGTCCTGTTGAAAATCCTGTTACTGGTGAGTTATCCATGGATAAAAGGACATTTTAATCACTGCCCTTCACTGGGAGCTGGGAGCTGGGAATAGCATTCCCATGGCTCATTTCCTTGCAGGAATTCCACCTGTCAGGAATTCTTCCAGGGGACAGATCCCACTGCCGGGTCCATCCTACACCCTTGGGAAGATCCCAACCTTTAATCCCTTTGTGCTTCTTCCCAGAGGAAGGACCAGAGCTGGGAGAGCTCTTCCCGTTTTTCCTGACTCTGCCCTCTCCTTGAGGACATTCTCCTCCTTCTCCACCTCATCCCCACCTCCTGCTTCATCCCATACATTGGGAGGATCCATCCATGGGATGTGCCATGGAATGATCCCTAAACCACAAAACAGGGAATAGGAGCCAGGAGAGACCTCTTGGATGGGGAAGCTCCTGGGGCTGATTCCAGGATCATTCCCTGGAGCTGAGTTTAAATTTGAGCCAGAGGATTGGTTTTTGGGGGAACATCCCAGTCCAGTATCCATGAAAATTGTTGGGAATAAAAGGAAGGCAGGAGCTGAAGAAACTTGGCAGCCTAATGTAGGCAGAAAAGCTGTCAGATCACGGGATTCCTGAGTGGGAAGGGATCCACCGGGATCACAGATCCAACTCCTGCCCAGGACACCCCAGCAATCCCACCCTGTTCCTGTCCCAGCGCTCCTGGAGCTCTGGCAGCCTTGGGAATGTCACCATTCCCCGGGGAGCTGTTCCAGTGCCCAGCCAGCTCTGTGAGAAGAACCTTTTCCTGAAATCCAAAGAAAAGCTGGATCTAAGTGCTGTCTGCACCCAGACTTCTCCTGCCCATGTCCAGCCTGGGAATCTCCCTCCATCCGATCCCTACGGATCCCTCAAGGCCTCTCAGTTCCCTTCAGGCACTGCCAGCCTCCATAGATTTTTCTGGATAAGTATTCCTTGGTTTTTTGGATAAATATTCCCTGAAGGCTCCAAAACCTGAGGCCACACGTCCAAGAGAACCAAGTTTTTCCAGGTGGACAGGTCTGGCTTTAGAAGAAGGGAGAGCACAGCAACTGGATCAGATGGGAAAAGTGGGAATGACGAGGAGGAGGAAGAGCAGGGAGAGAAAACCGACTGGATCTGATGGGAAAAGTGGGAATGAAGAGGAGGAGGAGGAGCAGGAAGAGCAAACCAACCGGATCAGCTGGAAAAGTGGGAACATGGAGGAGGAGGGGGAGCAAACCAACCGGATCATCTGGAAAAGTAGGAACATGGAGGAGGAGAGGAAGCAAACCAACCAGATCAGCTGGAAAAGTGGGAATGAAGAGGAGGAGAAGGAGGAGGAACAGGAAGAGCAATCCAACTGGATCAGCTGGAAAAGTGGGAACATGGAGGAGGAGGAAGAGCAAACCAACCGGATCAGCTGGAAAAGTGGGAACATGGAGGAGGAGGGACAGCGAACCAACCTGATCAGCTGGAAAAGTGGGCATGAAGAGGAGGAGGAAGAGCAGGAAGAGCAAGCCAACTGGATCAGCTGGAAAAGCAGGAACGAAGAGGAGGAAGAGGAGGAGGAACAGGAAGAGCAAACCAACTGGATCAGCTGGAAAAGTGGGAACATGGAGGAGGAGGAGGAAGAGCAAACCAACTGGATCAGCTGGAAAAGTGGGCATGAAGAGGAGGAGGAACAGGAAGAGCAAACCAACCGGATGAGCTGGAAAAGTGGGAACATGGAGGAGGAGGGACAGCGAACCAACCTGATCAGCTGGAAAAGTGGGAATGAAGAGGAGGAGGAAGAGCAGGAAGAGCAAGTCAACTGGATCAGCTGGAAAAGTGGGAATGAAGAGGAGGAGGAGGAGGATCAGGGACAGAGAACAAACCTGATCAGCTGGAAAAGTGGGAACAAAGAGGAGGAGGAGGAACAGGAAGAGCAAACCAACTGGATCAGTTGAAAAAGTGGGAACAAGGAGAAGGAGGGGGAGAAAACCAACCGGATCAGCTGGAAAAGCAGGTATGAAGAGAAGGAGGAGGAGGAGCAGGGGGAGCGAACCAACCAGATCAGCTGGAAAAGTGGGAATGAAGAGGAGGAGGAGGAACAGGAAGAGCAAGCCAACCAGATCAGCTGAAAAAGTGGGCATGAAGAGGAGGAGGAGCAGGGGGAGCAAACCAACTGGATCAGCTGGAAAAGTGGGAACAAAGAGGAGGAGGAGGAGGATCAGGGACAGAGAACAAACCTGATCAGCTGGAAAAGTGGGAATGAAGAGGAGGAGGAGGAGGAAGAACAGGAAGAGCAAACCAACTGGATCAGCTGGAAAAGTGGGAATGAAGAGGAGGAGGAAGAGCAAACCAACTGGATCAGCTGGAAAAGTGGGAACATGGAGGAGGAGGGGGAGCAAACCAACCGGATCATCTGGAAAAGTGGGAATGAAGAGGAGGAGGAGGAGGAACAGGAAGAGCAAACCAACTGGATCAGCTGGAAAAGTGGGAACATGGAGTAGGAGGGACAGGGAACCAACCTGATCAGCTGGAAAAGTGGGCATGAAGAGGAACAGGAAGAGCAAGCCAACTGGATCAGCTGGAAAAGCGGGAAAGAAGAGGAGGAGGAGGAACAGGAAGAGCAAACCAACCAGATCAGCTGAAAAAGTGGGAACAAGGAGGAGGAGGAAGAGCAAACCAACCGGATCAGCTGGAAAAAGTGGGCATGAAGAGGAGGAGGAGCAGGGGGAGCAAACCAACTGGATCAGCTGGAAAAGTGGGAATGAAGAGGAGGAGGAGGAACAGGAAGAGCAAACCAACTGGATCAGCTGGAAAAAGTGGGAACATGGAGGAGGAGGAAGAGCAAACCAACCAGATCAGCTGGAAAAGCGGGCATGAAGAGAAGGAGGAGGAGGAGCAGGGGAAGCAAACCAACCAGATCAGATGGGAAAAGTGGGCGTGAAAAGGAGGAGAAGGAGCAGGGGGAGCAAACCAACCGGATCAGCTGGAAAAGTAGGAATGAAGAGGAGGAGGAGGGGCAGGGAGATCAAACCTACTTTTGCTCCTTGGTCTTCTCCTTGCCTTTGCTGGAGCCGGTGGTGGAATATCGAGGGAATAAAAGGCAAACAAACTTCAGTGCACTGGGGAATCATGGAATGCTTTGGGTGGGAAGGGACCTTAAAAATCCATAATCCCACCCCTGCCATGGCGGGGACACCTTCCACTATCCCAGGGTGCTCCAAACCCCAGTGTCCAGCCTGGCCTTGCACTCCCAGGGATCCGGGGGCAGCCACAGCTTCTCTGGGAATTCCATCCCAGCCCCTCCCCACCCTCAGAGAGAAGAATATCCTATCCAAACTTCCCCTGTCTCAGCTTAAAATTTAGGTGGAACACATCCCTGTGTGGTTTAGGACGCCCCAACTCCCAGCATTGGAGCTGGAAGCGAGGGAAATTCCCTGGATTTGTGTTTGGGGCCGTTAATGCAGGACATGCAGGATTCCTGGATTTCATTCCTGGGTTTGGGAAACTCCTGGGCAGGACACACAGCTTGTCCTTTCTGGAGGTTTTCCCTATCCTAACACATCCATATTCCTCCTCCAGAGAAGCCTGTGCTGCAGGGAATGGGCCGGATCTGGAATTCCTCATTTCCGCCCAGACTCCACATAGGAAACATCGATCCTTCCCTTTTCCCTCCCAGATCCTGCTCTGCTCCCTGGCTTCTGGTTTGCTTCTCTCCCATGTTTCTCTCTGCAGTTTCTGCCTCCCTGTTTTCCTCCCCAGGTCCTTCTTCCCTATTTTCCACCTCTTTTTCCTCCCCAGTCCTGTTCTCTGTTTTCCTCTCAGATCCTGCTGCTCTCAGTTTTTCCTCCCTATTTTCCTCTCTGTTTTCTACCCCAGTCCTGCTTTTCTCTTTTCCTTTCTTTTTTCCTCCCAGTTTTCCTCCTGGGTCCTGCCTCCCTGTTTTTTTGCCCTATTTTTCTTCCCAGTCTTTCTTCCCTATTTGTTTTCCTCCCTGATTTCCTCCCCAGTCCTTCTTCCCTGTTTTCCTCTCGGATCCTCCTTCTCCCCGTTTTCCTCCCTATTTTCCTCTCTGTTTTCCACCCCAGTCCTTTTCTCTCTTTTCCTCCCTGTTTTCCTTCCTGATTTCTTCCTGGGTCTTGCGTCCCTCCCTATTATTCTCCCCATTTCCCCCCCCCCCCAGTCCTTCTTCCCTATTTATTTTCCTCCCCAGCTCCTGTTCCCTGTTTTCCTTCTCTTTTTCCTCCCCGGTTCTGTTACCTGTTTTCCTCTTGGATCCTCCTTCTCTCCATTTCCCTCCTTATTTTCCTCTCTGTTTTCCACCCTGTTTTCCTGTTTCTCTCTTTTCCTCCCTGTTTTCCTTCCTGATTTCCTCCCCGGTCCTTCTTCCCTATTTTCCTCCCTACTTTCCTCTCTGTTTTCTTCCCCAAGTCCTTCTTCCCTGTTTTCTGCCTCCTTTTCCTCCCCAGTCCTGTTCCCTGTTTTCCTCTCTGATCCTGCTTCTCTCCATTTTCCTCCCTATTTCCTTCCTTGGACCTGCCTCCCTTTTTTCCTCTCTGTTTTCCACCCTGGCCCTGCTTCCCTCTTTTCCTCCCTGTTTTCCTCCCTGGCCCTGCTTCCCTCTTTTCCTCCCTGTTTTCCTCCCTGTTTTCCTTTCTGCTTTCCTCCCTGGTCCTGCTTCCCTGGTCCTTCTCCCTCTTTTCCTCCCTGTTTTTCTCCTGGCTCCTGCCTCCCTCCCTGTTTTTTCTCCCCATTTGCCTCCCCAGTTCTTCTTCCCTTTTTATTTTCCTCCATATTTTCCTGCCTGGTCCTTCTTCCCTACTTTCCTCCCTGGGTCCTGCTTCCCTTTTTTCATCCCTGTTTTTCTCCTCAGTCTTTCTTCCCTATTTATTTTCCTTCCTATTTTCCTTCCTGATTTCCTCCCCGGTCCTTCTTCCCTATTTTCCTCCCTACTTTCCTCTCTGTTTTCTTCCCCAAGTCCTTCTTCCCTGCTTTCCACCTCTTTTTCCTCCCCAGTCCTGTTCCCTGCTTTCCTCCTGGATCCTGCTTCTCTCCTATTTTCCTCCCTGGACCTGCCTCCCTTTTTTCCTCTCTGTTTTCCACCCCAGTCATGCTTCCCTTTTTTCCTCCCTATTTTTCTCCCCAGTCCTTCTTCCTTATTTATTTTCCTTCCTACTTTCCTCCCTGGTCCTTCTTCCCTGTTTTCCTCCCAACTTTCCTCCTGTTTTTCTTTCTGTTTTCCTCACAGTTTTCCTCCCAGGTCCTGCTTCCCTGTTTTCCTCCCTATTTTTCTCCCGGGTCCTTCTTCCCTATTTATTTTCATCCCTACTTTTCTCCCTGTTTTCCTCCCTATTTTTCTCCCCAGTCCTTCTCTCCTATTTATTTTCCTCCCTACTTTTTTCCCTGTTTTTCTCCCCGGTCCTTCTTCCTTATTTATTTTCTTCCTTATTTATTTTCCTCTCTACTTTCCTCCCTGTTTCCCTTTCTGTTTTCCTCCCAGGTCCTTCTTCCCTATTTATTTTCATCCCTACTTTTCTCCCTGTTTTCCTCCCCGGTCCTTCTTCCCTATTTATTTTCATCCCTACTTTTCTCCCTGTTTTTCTCCCCGGTCCTTCTTCCTTATTTATTTTCCTCTCTACTTTCCTCCCTGTTTCCCTTTCTGTTTTCCTCCCTGGTCCTTCTTCCCTATTTATTTTCATCCCTACTTTTCTCCCTGTTTTCCTCCCTGTTTTCCTCCCCGGTCCTTCTTCCCTATTTATTTTCATCCCTACTTTTCTCCCTGTTTTCCTCCCTATTTTTCTCCCCGGTCCTTCTTCCTTATTTATTTTCTTCCCTTTTTATTTTCCTCCTTATTTTCCTCCCGAGTCCTGCTTTCCCGTTTTCCTCCCTATTTTTCCCCCCGGTCCTTCTTCCCTATTTATTTTCTTCCCTGTTTTCCTCCCCGCTCCAGCTTCTCTCCCCGTTTCCCTCCCCTCCCTCTCCCTCCCCGGTTAATCGCCCTCGTTGTCCCGCAGCAATTAGGGAGGAGAAAGCAATTAAGCGGCTCGGGAAGTAATTAAGGAGGCTGGAGTTAATTACATCGGCTCCTCCGGCGGGCTGGGGACAAGGGAACAGATTTCAGACCCTGAAATTCCAGCTCCTTGTGCCCGAGCTGCTGGAAAACCATCCAGGAAAAAATTAAATAGTGAAGTGAGGCTGGATTTTGCATTTTGGGAGAATTCCAAAGGAGCTCCAGCATAAAATGGGACACGGGAGGGAAACTGGGAAGAGCAGCACGGGCAGGGATCATCCTGCTCTAATCTCCAATCCAAGAATTCCTGCTTTTCCCCTGTCCCGACTCCTGCTGTGGCAGCAGAGCAGGGAAAGTTGATTCCCTTGCAAGCTGAGCTCCTCCCGGGAGCACCAAACCCCAGCTCGGCATTGGAAAAGCTGCCAGGAGAGGAATTAAATCATTCCAGGCCTTCTCCTGGAGCTCAGGGATCTGATCCAGGTCCTGCTGGACACCCACTGGAGATGGACTGGCTGGGATTCAAGGCAGGGATCACATCCTGCTGATCTCACTGGGTGGGATCCTTCCCTCCTTCCCTTCCCCATCCAAACCACCCTGGGTGGGCAGAGGGGCTGGAATGTTCCCTGGAGTCAGGATGGGATCCATCCCTGGGTGGGAAGAGGGTCTGGGATGTTCCCTGGAGTCAGGATGGGATCCATCCCTGGGTGGGAAGAGGGTCTGGGATGTTCCCTGGAGTCAGGATGGGATCCATCCCTGGGTGGGCAGAGGTTCTGGAATGTTCCCTGGAGTCAGGATGGAATCCATCCCTGGGTGGGAAGAGGGTCTGGGATATCCCATCCCTGGGATCCATCCCTGGGTGGGCAGAGAGGCTGGAATGTCCCATCCCTGGGATCCATCCCTGGGTGGGCAGAGAGGCTGGAATGTCCCATCCCTGGGTAGGAAGAGGGTCTGGAATGTTCCCTGGAGTCAGGATGGGATCCATCCCTAGGTGGGAAGAGGGGCTGGGATGTCCTATCCTTGGGTGGGCAGAGGGTCGGGAATGTTCCATCCCTGGATGGGAAGAGGTTCTGGGATCTCCTATCCCTGAGGATCCATCCTTGGGTGGGCAGAGAGGCTGGAATGCCCCATCCCTGAGTAGGAAGAGGTTCTGGGACGTCCCATCCCTGGGATCCATCCATGGGTGGGCAGAGAGTCTGGGATATCCCATCTCTGCGGATCTATCCCTGGAATGGGAGGAATGTCCCAAAGGTTCTGGGATATTCCCATCCCTGGATGGGCAGAGAGGCTGGAATATTCCCTGGAGTCAGGATGGGATCCATCCCTGGGTAGGAAGAGGAGCTGGAATGTGCCATCCCTGGGATCCATCCCTGGGTGGGAAGAGGGGCTGGAATGCCCCATCCCTGGGTGGGAAGAGGGGCTGGAATGCCCCATTCCTGGGATCCATCCCTCGGTGGGCAGAGGTTCTGGAATGTTCTCTGGATTCAGGAGGGGATCCATCCTGGGGTGGGCAGAGGGTCAGGAATGCCCCATCCCTGGGATCCATACCTGGGTGGGAAGAGGGTCTGGAATGCTCCATCCCTGGGTGGGAAGAGGGTCTGGAATGCTCCATCCCTGGGTGGGAAGAGGGGCTGGAATGCCCCATCCCTGGGATCCATCCCTGGGTGGGAAGAGGTTCTGGAATGTTCTCTGGATTCAGGATGGGATCCATCCTGGGGTGGGCAGAGGGTTGGGAATGTCCCATCCCTGGATGGGCAGAGGGTCGGGAATGCCCCATCCCTGGGATCCATCCCTGGGTGGGCAGAGGGTCGGGAATGTCCCATCCCTGGGTGGGCAGAGGGGCTGGAATGTCCCATCCCTGAGGATCCATCCCTGGGAGAGGGCCCAGGGAAGTGCAGATCCTGTGTCCTTTCCCTCTTCCTGGAGGGAAATCATGCCCTGGGTGAGGGATGCAGGAACACGGCGCATTCCAAGCGTCTCCCTCTTTTTCCTCTGTTTCTCTCCTCCAAGTGTTTCCTGCATCTCTCCTCTCCTGATTCCTGCATCCACTGCATTCCTGGCACTCGGATCAGCGCTTCCTGAGGGATCCAGGATCCTTTCCCAAGGTCCTGGTGGAGCAGCCAATGCCAAATTCCCCTCTCTCCCTCCTTTCCTTTTCCCGGGGCCCTTCCAGTCCAACTCCCCTGCCAAAGGTGACCACGGACAGTCCCAGCCTGGGCACAGATGGAGAATTCCCATTTTATCCCTCAATTCGGAGCACTTTCCTCGGGAAAATGGTCTCATGGTCCTGCCCTGCTGCTGTTCCCGGGGGATTCTGCTGCCAGGGGCTGGAGCCTGGAGCCGGAGGGTGCCCTGGGAATCAGGGATCAGGGAATCGGGATACCTGAACGGCAACACCAGGTGCTTTTTCTCTTTCCCTTTGGCCTTGGCTCTGCAATCCAAAGGAGCGATTCCATGAGTTGTGATCCAGGGATGGACTCTGATCCACCTTCTCCCCCCAGACTCATCCACATGCACGGAGCAACCCAACGAAGGCAATCCAGGAGGGTCCCGGAGGGAGAGATCCCTGTGCCCGGGATTCCCAAGGATCCCAGGGAACGGGAACAGGGGTAGGACAGCACTGGTAGGGATGGGATCAGGGGTGGAGGGATGGATCCATGGATGGATGGATGGATGGGTGAAGGCAAGGATGGATGGATCCATGGATGGATGGATGAATCCATAGATAGGTCTATGGATGGATGGATGGATGGGTGAAGGCAAGGATAGATGGATCCATGAATGAAGGGATGGATGGATGGATCCATGGATGAATCCATGGATAGGTCTGTGGGTGGATGGATGGATGGATCCATGGATGAATCCATAGATGAATCCATA
Organism: Motacilla alba alba; assembly: GCF_015832195.1. NCBI lineage: Eukaryota > Metazoa > Chordata > Aves > Passeriformes > Motacillidae > Motacilla > Motacilla alba. Next base: position 1,210,925 of record NC_052018.1, read on the forward strand.
GATGAATCCATAGATGAATCCATAGATAGGTCTATGGATAGAATGGATGGATGGATGGATGGATGGATGGATGGATGGATGGATGGATGGATGGATGGATGATGATGAATAGGTGAAGGAATCAATGGATGGATGGATGGACATTGATGGATTGAATGGATGGATGGAATGGGTAAAGGGATAGACAGGTGGATCCATGAACTGAGGGATGGATGGATCCACGGATGAATCCATGGATGGGTCTGTGGGTGGATGGATGGATGGATGGATCCATGGATCCATGGATGGAATCAGTGAAGGGAGGGAGGGAGGGAGGGAGGAACCCCTGGATGGATCCATGGAATAGGTGAAGGGATGGATGGAGGAATGGGAGGAAGGAAAGAAAGGAAGGATCATCCATGGATTGCTTGGAATACAGACAAACAAGACTCTGGGAACCCCTTCAGAAGTCCCTGACTGGAAGGGGATTTGTCCCTGCTGGGATTAGGAAGCACAGAGGGAATTCCAGGGGTGGGTGATCCCAGAAAAGGCCCTTTTCCCTGGATCCAAGCACCATGCAGATAATCCCAGGGGTGGGTGATCCCAGAAAAGGCCGTTTTCCCTGGATCCAAACACCATGCAGGGACTGCTCCCATCCATGCACACACCATTCCCAAAGGGAAGCAGGGACGCCACGTCCCGTACCTGGGATCTTCCGGGTCTTCGCTGTTGGGAGGATTCGGAGCCAGGAGGAGGAAGGTGAGGAATTAACGAATATTCCCAAGCGGACACAGCCCACGGGAGCAGGACAGAGGGAGGGGCTGACCCTCAAATCCCAGGAATGGTTTGGGTGGGAAGACACCTTAAGGATCGTCCCATCCCAATCCTAACACCTTCCCCTATCCCAGGGTGCTCCAGCCTGGCCTTGGACACTTCCAGGGATCCAGGGGCAGCCACAGCTTCCCTGGGAATTCCCGCTCAGCCCCTTCCCACCCTCCCAGCCAGGAATTCCTTCCTGATATTCCACCCCAAGCTTCCTTTTCCCAGTGGGAAGCCTTTCCCTGTGTCCTGGCACTGTAATTCCTGATATCACCATGCGGGATACGGTGCAGAGGGAGCACAGGGTGAGGCTGGCCTGGATCCCAAATCCTGGGTTTATTCTGAGACCTGCACCTGTTTGTAGGATGTGGGTGCCTGGGATGGGCTGGAATGGAAGCAATCCCCCAGAATCCCAGATCCCACCCCGAAATCTGGGATCCCTCCCACCAGGACATTTTGGTACCTTGCCACCGCCTTGTATCCATCGTTAAACTTAATCCTGGGTGAGGCACCGGAGAGAGGGAGAGAAAAAAAAATCCAATCAAATCCCAACATCAGAATTCCTGAGGGAGCAGGGACAGCCCTTCCCAGGAGGATGGGGCCGTGTCCAAGCTCCGGGTGCTCCAGGGAGGAAATTCCAGCTGTGCATCCAGCCCAGGGTGTTCCACTCCCCCTATTCCCAGGAAAAATCCCAGGAGAAAACCCGGCTGGAGGCCAGATCTGCACTTCCAGCACTATCCATCGCTCCTGCTCCATCTGGGAATCTCCCCCACCGGGACAGGCTGGGGGCAGGCAATTTGCATTCCCAGAATCCAGGAAAAATCTCCAGGTTCTGAAAGCTCTGCCCTGGGGCTCGCAGCAGAACCTGCTCCGTTGGTTTGAACCTTTTCCGGATATTCAGGATCCTCAGGATGCAATATTTTCCCAAGGAATTTAATGATTAATCACGTTAAATGATTAACGTAATTTAATTAAATGTAATGGAGGGGTTGGGAAAAAGAATTGGAAAACCTTGATTGGGACTTTTTTCCCCAGGATGGAAAAGATCTCAAACTTCCTGTTCGTCCTGGTGGTGGCACTGTGACATCCTAAAGATCCGCGCCCAAATTTCACGTGGGTTTGGGAATTTTGGACCCTTCTTACCTATCTGGACACGGATGAATTCCCCACTATCCCAAATTCCAGCCATTCCCAGCGCTGATCCATGTCCCCAAGCGCCACATCCACACGGGAATGGGGATGGGGAGCCTGTGGGCATCTTCATCCCAAGTTCTCCCACGCCTGGCACAGATCCCAACTTTGGAGCAGGTGCCAGAGGGATAATTAGCGACAGGCAGTCGGACAAGGCTCAGATCCGCCGGGGACACGGAAGAAAAGCTTCCATCAATAATTCACTGGGACCAGATTCCTTTCGGCTCCGAGCTCTGTCCCGGCCATGAATATTTCAAGGACAGCCCCTATCGGGTGGTGCTTCCCGGGATCTCACTTTCCAGGGGGTTGGGAGCTGGGCTCAGACAGGTTTTGGCAATTCCCATCCCTCTTGATTTTTCCTGGGAATCTAAGGGTGAGTCAAAGTCGGTGAATAAATCATGGAATTGTAACTTTTCGGAATGGTTTGGGTAGGAAAGGGTTTTAAAGCTCATCCCATTCCATCGGCAGGGACACTTCCCACTATCCCAGGTTCTCCAATCTCTTGGACATTCCTAGGGATTCAGGGGCAGCCACAGCTTCTCTGGGAATTCCATCCCAGCCCCTCCCCACCCTCACAGGGAGGAGTTCCTTCCCAATACCAAATTTTTCCTGTTATTTTCTGTTTTCCTCATTGGAACACAAATCCAGCTTTTTGAAGAGTTCTGTCCTGGTTCCAAAATCCTCCCGTCTCCTGGAATTTTTTTTTTAATCCAGGTTGGATTTTTTTAGCTCTTTATTTCCCCATTCTGATTCCTTCCCTGTGTTGTTTTTTTTTTTTTCCCCATGGAATTGTTTGATTTTTTTTTTTTCATGGATTTGTTTGGATTTTTTCCATGGATTTGTTTGGTTTAAGTTCCCAGCAGATCAAGGACCCAAAGCCATTCCAGGGACGTGGCACATGGGAAGGCTCCACCTCCCATTCCCGGCTCCTTCATCCCTGGATTCTGTGTGGGATGAGCAGATTCCAAACTTGGGATCCCAAGGGAAACACAAAAACTGAATTTAACAGGTCCAAGTCTTGATCTGGGGATCTTGGATTTAAGGAATTTTCTTTGGAAAGCAGAACTCTGGAGGTGGATCAGGCCTGGAAGCAGAGGGGCAGGATCTCCTGTGGGAATTTACCTGGAATGCTGATCTTCTTCCGCTTCGTCTCCGAGGCTTGGGAATTTACAGGGAGAGAGGAAAAATTCCGGCTGTGATGTGAGGACAAAGGGCTCTTCCATTGTTTTCTAAACCAGGAAAACTTGGGAACACTCCGGCACAGCAAAGCACTCCATGCACGGCTGGAATCCCAGGATCCGCCCCCATTCCACTTCCCTCTGTGTCCACAGTATCCAGGTTTGTCCCAGACCGGATTTTGGGGGATATTTGGCCAATATTCCGCCTTTTCCAAGTGGTTCCCTCCTGCCTGACCTCCTTTTCCCACTCCTTCCTTTTTTTCGGGATGGATTTGCTCAAATCCCAAAGGAAAAGTGGGAATGGGCGGGTGCTGTGCCCTGTGCCAGGATTCCTGGAAGGAGGAAAAAGGAATTCCCAGCCTTTGGAAAGCCTTGGGAAGCCCTGCCATCCTCCCAGCGATGGAAAGCTCTTCCCATCCCTTGGAAAGCTGCAGGATTGCTTCATGGGGGGGTCCTGATTGCACAGAAATTCCCCGATTTTGGGAAATTCCCAAGCAGATGAGTCCACGGACACAGGAGGGTCTCGCATTCCCTGGGAAAGAGGGAGTGAAGGTGGACAATTCCCTGTGTTCCCAAGGGATCAGCCTGGATCCAGCAGCGGCCAAGGAAAAGCTGGATCTGCTTTCCCCGGAATCGGCAGCTCCACAGGAGAATTCCCAAAATCCTTGACGTGGATGCTCTGCTCCATGGGAATGGGGACAAGGCTGTCCTGGATCTGCCGGAGAGGGATTTTTGCCTCCAGAGCTGCCAAAGTCTGGGATCTCCAGGCTCAACCTCCTCCGGGAAATCCGTGCCCTCATCCCAGGGGATTTTTCGGGTGGAAAAGGGGCTCCAAGCTGGGAGTGGGGTGGGAAAAAGGCAGAACAGGGAAGGGAATGCCTGGGATGGTGGGATTAGTCATTGGAAAAGATGGAAGTTAAACCAGGTCCCTGTGCCCCGGAACAGGTTTTGGATAAGGGACGGAACACCAGGAAAAGGAGAAAAGGGTTTAAGCTGCACAGGGATGGACTCAGATGGGATTTTGGGATGGAATTCTTCCCTGGGAGGGTGGGGAGGGGTGGGATGGAATTCCCAGAGCAGCTGTGGCTGCCCCTGGATCCCTGGGATTGTCCAGAGCCAGGCTGGATGGGGCTGGGAGCAGCCCAGGATAGTGGGAAGTGTCGGGATTGGAAAGGGATGAGCTTTCAGGTCCCTTCCCACCCAGAATATTCCATGGTTCCGCAATTCCCTGTCTCCAGGGCTGTGGCCCGTGGTCCCTGAGGCTGCTCCTGTGACATTCCAGGGATAGGGAGTTCCGTGCCTTGTTTATCCCACTTTTCCTTGTGTATCCTACTGCCCTTTTCCTCCCCATCCCTGCCCACAAACCTTCCATCCATGTGGAAAACAGGGAATCCGGAGGAATCCCTGTGCTGGAGGAAGGATAATGGGAATGGGATTGGGAATGAGACTGGGAATGGGTTGGGGAATGGGGATGAGGAATGGCTCAACAAGGAGCCCTCCCCATCCCACTGAATTTCCTGTTCAGCAATATAGGTCTGGAAACGCTGGAATTCCAATTTTTGTTCTTAGGATCCAAATTTTTCCCAGATCTGGGATCTGTTTGTGATGGAGAAGGAAAGGCCTGCCCACAAAACTTCCATCCATGTGGAAAACAGGGAATCCGGAGGGATCCCTGGGCTGGAGGAAGGACAATGGGAACGGGATTGGGAATGAGATTGGGAATGAGGATGAGGAAGGCCGAGACAGGGCCCAACAGGAGCCCTTCCCATCCCACTGAATTTCCGGTCAGCAATGCAGGTCTGGAAACACCAAAATTCCAATTTTTATTCTTAGGATCCAAATTTTTCCCAGATCTGGGATCTGTAAGTGATGGAGAAGGAAAAGCCTTCCCACAAACCTTCCATCCATGTGGAAAACAGGGAATACGGAGGGATCCCTGGGCTGGAGGAAGGACAATGGGAATGGGAATGGGATCGGGAATGAGGATGAGGAAGGCCCAACAGGAGCCCTCCCCATCCCACTGGACTTCCTGTCAGCAATGCAGGTCTGGAAAACACCAAAATTCCAATTTTTGTTCTTAGGATCCAAATTTTTCCCAGATCTGGGATTTGTACGTGATGGCGAAAGAAAGGTTTTCCAAAGGAGCTGGGACATTTTTGCTCCCAAAGGAATTTTAACCAAAGCCCTTCCTTAGATTTCAAAAGGATGGTTCACATCCTCTGGAATGTGAACCATTTTTTGGATCCTTCCCAAAAGCTGGAATGTGGAACCTCTTATCTTTCTTTTATTCCCAGTTTTGTTTTTTTTTATTCCCAGTAAATTCCAGCACGTGTTTGCTACAGCCCGCGCCAGGCTGGAGCAAAATCCTCCAGGAATTCTCAGTGAAAAGAGGGATAAAACCCCATGGATGATCCCCAAAGGTGCTGAGACTTGGGAATTGTTTGGGATGGGGGACAAATCTTTCCCATCCCAGGGAATTCCCTGTATTTCCGGTTTTCCCTGCATCACCCCCTTCCTGCTACTTGTATGGATGCCTCTTTTCCTAAAATGGGGGTTTTATCCCTAAAAACCTCCTTTAGATGCTTGGCTTTGGGAATCTCCCTCTCCCAACTTCATCCTTGCTCATCCCTGACTTCCATGGGAAAGGGCCGGGGGAATTCCTGCTCCTCCGAGCCAGAACCGATCCAGGCTGACTGGGAATGCTGGGATGGATGATCCAGGATGATCCTGGGCTCTGGCCTGAGATCCAATGGAATCCATGGCCCAGCCGGAGAAAAGGCGGGATGGGATAATGGGATAACGGGGTGGGATAATAGGATGAGATTATGGGATAATGGGATGGGAAAATGGGATAACGGGATGGGATAATGGGATAACGGGGTAATGGGAGGGATGGGATGGGATGATGGGATGGGATTGGATGGGATAATGGGATTGGATAGGATAATGGGATCCATGGGATGGGATGGGATGGTTTGGGACGGGATGATGGGATGGGACAATGACATAATGGGATCCATGGGATGGTTTGGGATGGGATAATGGGATGGGACAGGATAATGACATAATGGGATCCATGGGATGCGATGGGATAATGGGATGTGGTCCATGGGATGGGAAATTGGGGTGGGATAGGATGGGGTGGGGTGGGATGGGATCCATGGGATGGAGATGGGATGGGGATGGGATGGGATCCATGGGATGGGATGGGATCCATGGGATGGGATGGGATTCATTGGATGGGGTGGGAATGGGATGGGGTCCATGGGATGGGATGGGATGGGATGGGATGAGATGGGATCCATGGGATGGGATGGGTGAGAGAGGGATATTTTCCATTGGAAGGGACCCCAGGGATCACCTGGTCCAGGTCCACCCTATCCAAGGCAGAGCCAGGGATAAATTCTGTTATTATGAGCGCCTCTATGTCCTTCCTGCCATCCCTTATCCCACAGGAATTCAGGAGCTTTTCCCAAAATGCTCCTTCCTGTGGCTGAGCTCCTCTTGGGACGATCCTTGGGATTTTACCTGAAATTCCCTTTCTCTGGCTCCTTCCCAAACTCCTTTGTCACGCCGAGAAAATCCACAGCAAACAAACTTCCATGCACACACAGGGAGCTCATTCCCATGGGAATGGCTCATCCCGGGATCTGGGGACAGGACATGGAGACAGAAGGGCACCTCAAAGGCACGGCAGAGTCCCAGCCAGCATCCCGATCTCCATCCAGGATCCCATTCCAAGGCTGCTTTTCTGGCTGTTCCACCACTTCTCCTCCCCACCAGCAGCCCAGGAATGGGAATTCTGGGACAATTCCTGTGAGAGATCCATCGGGAAAAGGCATGGAGCAGCACAGCAGTACGGAGCCTCTCCCTACCTCGTGTCCAGGGACCCCTGGCTCAGGGAATCCCCCTCTCCCAGGAGCTCATCCTCGCTGTGGAAATACAGCTCGTCCTCTTCCATCCTGGTGGGAACACTGCAAACATCAGCCCTGTCCTTCCCGGGATTCAGGATTCCAAAAATCACGGAATCACTGAGCCCTTTGGGTTGGAAAAGCTCTCCGAGTCCTACCACCCCCAGCACCACCAAGGCCACCCCTGATCCATGTCCCCAAGTGCCACATCCACAGGGATTTGAAACCCCACTAGGGATGGGGGTTCCAGCCCTTCCCTGTGACAGGGGTGGGCAGCCCTTTCCATGAAGGAATTGTTCGGAAAATCCAACCTGGAACCCCACCCAGACACGGCTCTGCACATCCCACGCTCAGCAAACACCACAACTCTTCCTAAAATGGAGCAGCCACAGCTCCTCTGGGAATTCCAGCCCAGCCGGGAATTCCTTCCCAAGATCCCACCCCAAACTCCCCTTTTCCAGTGGAAGCCATGCCCTGGCTCCTGGCTCTCCAGCCCTTTCCCATATTTGT